>NC_044303.2:9253316-9420412 GCF_007474595.2 Lynx canadensis
TTTCCTTTCCTGCTCCCGCTCCAGAAACAGCTTCTCGGTGTGAATTGTCATGACAACCTGAAGAGGGGACGCACCACAGCAAGCCGAGCGCGGGGACGCAGGGCCCGCGCGTCACGATGGAAGGGGGCTGACCGGCGCGTCTTCACTCGGCAGAGAGTCCGGCAGTATAAAACCACAGTGGATTTTGAAGGTCACCCTTGGCCTTATAAGTGGAAGGTGGGGTTAGAGGCTTCGCCGGGCAGATGCTTCTCGGCCTGCCGTGAGGTCTGGAGGATGAACAGACTGTTTCGCTCAGGGCCCGCGTGGGGCTGTTATCACCCGCCGGCTCCCCCCGACCTGCCCAGTGGGTTTGTGGTTTCATTGTGCTTGACCGCCGAGGTGAGCCTTGTGCAGAGAGATGGGGGGCGGGGGCAGCTCCCCCTTGATTCTTCCCACCCAGAGCCATTGGAGAGAGCAGGAGCTGGGGCGCCGGCTGACGCCTTCTCTCTCTGGCTATGTGGGCGATCCACTTAACCTCTATATTCTCTGTCACCGTCTGTGAAACGGAGAGTCTCCTGCCAGAAGGCAGAAGGCTCCGTAGACGCTCTCCAGGGGTCCCTGGGATCAGAAGTCACCCGATCCAGGAAGCTGGCTCCTGCGGTGGAAGGGACGGGGCCTCTGCTGTCGGGATGACCCGGGTCTTCTGAATCCCAGACCTGCCACCCATGCCCTGGGTGACCTTAAGCGGGTTACACAAACCTCCCCTGACCGCGACCCCTCCTTACGGTCCCGGTTTCCAAGGCTGCAAACCTGAGGGTCAGTTTCCCTCACTGCACCCCCACCCCCTCCCAAATGCCTCAGAAGGCCCCCTTGGCTCTTCCCCGGACGTCCCCCCAGCCTGCCCGCTCCCCTGCGTCTCCCCCATCGCCACCCTGGGCCAGTCACCAGCATCTTGCCTGGAGGTCCACGCCAGCTGCCCAGCCGGCCTCCCGGCTGCGGCTCTCACCCTTGCTGTCACGCCTCTCCGCACAACAGGACGAGCCTCGAGAGTGCAAAGCAGCCGCTTGTCTGCTCCAAATCCTTCCGTTATCAGGGTTATTATGGTCACCACTCAGCAGGCACTGTCCTAAACGCTTTGCCTCCTTTAACTCAAACCATCCCCAGAAGCAACCCTACAAGATACGAAATCTACAACATAGATATGAGCATAGACACATAGATATCATACCGTCCCCATTTTACAGATGGGGAAACTGAGGTCGAGAGGGGTTAAGGTCTTGCCCCGAGGCACAGAGGAGTAAAGGGCAGAGCCCGTGTTTGAACCTAGGCAGTCTGGCCCCGAATCCACACACTTAGCCCCACACTGCATTGTTCCAGATCCTACACCAGCTCCTACAAGATCTTCACCCACATTAGCTCTCTTGCTCCCCCTCATCCACATATTCCGTTCACGTAGGCCTTCTGAAAACAGGCTGAGCGCGCGGTGGCCCCAGGGCCTTTAAGCATGCTGTCCCTCTGCCCAGGTCTTCCTCTCACCGGCCACCTGGCTGAGTCTTCCCCCTCTTCCTCCTCTGCCTGAATATTACCTCCTCGCAGAGGACACCCTGGCCACCCAGCGTAGAGGATGGCCCAGTGGCAAGAAGAGAGGGATTTGTTTGTGGTCCGGTCGTGGTTGGTCTCCCGGGTCAGTCTAGGAGATCCACGAACACATGCCCAGGTCCATTTCCTTCACCGTTCATTCATGCTGGCGTGGTATCATGCTGGCACATGGGGCTACTCATATCTCTGTGATGGACGGAAGATGGACGGGCATCCACGCGGCGTTCGTGGGGGTTCGGTATTCAGGCCTGACGGGAGCTTGATGACCCATCTCCACCCCAGGGTGCGGGTGCCTGGCAACCCGGAGAGCGTAAGTGTGCAGCCAAGCCAGGATGGCCACCTGACACAGAGCAGCAGCGCGGGTGGGGAGCAGGAAGCAGACTCGAGGAGTCCTGGCGAGGTGGTGATGGGCTGGAAGTGGGGAGTGAGGGAGCTGGAGCGTCCAAGATGGCGCCACAAAGGGTAACGTCTGGGGAAAGGAAAGGCAGTCACGCCTAAATAATTAAAGGACGGGACAAGTGATAATAAATGTCATTGAAGGACCAAAAGGGGAGGGGGGGGGACAAAGATACTATTGAAACTTGTAAGAGGCTGAGATCGTTTCTGCTGGGGACGACCAGGGCGGTGCCCCGTGAGCAGGTACCAAAACATAGTAGGTGGGGGACAAATCAAAATCGTCTCTCCTCCCTAAAATAATTAGATTTTTCTTGACCCAGTCTGACGTCATGAATCCAAAGTGAAAATGGCGACAGTTGGCTGAAAGTCGCTGGGGAGTTCAGGGGAGCGGGCTCAGGGGCGAAGAGAGAACCGTGCTGGCGGCCGCCTGGGCAGCGGGGAGAAGGCTCGGGTGTGGGAAGAACAAACGGGAGGCCGAGAATAACGTGGGCCCTGGAGGACAGCGGCTTGCCTTGGACCTCACCACCTTCCCCCCACGAAAGGGGAGACACTTCGCCACGAGGCCCACTAGTTCTGGACGAGGAACTTCCTAGAGTCTCATCCTGGCCCCGCTGTTGGAATGGAGTTGTAACTAGCCGGTCCGGACCGACCAAGGGGGCCTCGCGGTCACCCATCCTGTCTGGTCTGGGGGACAATCCATTCCATCTTCTGGGCTCAGCGTCCACACACCCTGTCCAGTTGGTAACACCACCTTTACGGGACCAGGCGTGGAACAGGACAAACATCCCAGCGGGGCCGTCGGGAAGCCTGGGGTGGGGCTCTCCGTTAGCTCCAGTACCTCGGAGATTTTGCATATTTCAAGGAAGAAGGTTAGATTAAAATGGCCCTCTTTCAACATTTTTAAAAACAGAATTGGTCGCCAAGTTAGAGCACACACAGCGTATACAGCGTGCTCTTGGCTTTGGGAGTAGATTCCCGTGATTCGTCGCCCCAATACAACACCCAGCGCTCATCCCAATGAGCTTGCCCAGGGCCCTCCTCAGTGCCCATCACCCATTTTTTTCTGCCCTTCTACCCCTCCGCCCGCATCAACCCTCAGTTTGTTCTCTGTATTTCAGAGTCTCCTACGGTTCGCCTCCCTCTCTGTTTGTAACTATTTTTTTTCTCTCCCTTCCCCCATTCAGCATTTTTTGTGAACATTGGGACCCTTTTTTAAACAAATAAAAAAAAAAGAACAAATATTTTAAAAACTGACACCTTCAGCGAGTTTTAACACCAAGAGCGGGTAACAGTGAGACACGACTGCTGAAACAGGGAGGGGCAGGCCGGGGCCCGCCTCCTCGCTCTCCCCCAACCCCCCCCCCCCCCCCCCCCGGGTACCAAAGAACGTGCAGGGCCCCGAGGAGCCCGAATGAAAACCCCTGACCCAGCTGCTCCCTGGGAACATCCTGCAGATCCAGCTGACGTTCCTTGAGCAGCGTTCTTGGGGCCCCAGGTTTCCCCGGGACTCTCTGAAGACGTGTCTGAAAAGCTTCCAGACGCAGCAAGAGGTCTGAGCGAGGGCAAGTCTGTGGGCTCCCAGGAGGCATCCACGGTCCCCAAGAGGGTGGTGACGCTGCCTCCCCTTTCCGTGCAGCCCTCCCGGGAGGCCACAGAACCCATACCACGTACAGGCGACTGTCGCGAAGCATTAATAGTTGTCTAGGAGTTGGTCCTGTTGCGTCCCAGCCGGACGGTGTGAGGAGTTAGCCCTGCAGAGGCAGTGGGTGTTCTGAGCCGCTTCAGTACGGAGCCTGCATGCCGGGCCTGATAAATGAGTGTTTTAGCAAGTCTCAGGCCAGGCACTGATGCTAAAATCATAGCCTGCGTATCCACCTTGAGCCAGTCACCGACAAACATTCCTGGCTAAGAACACCTCGGGGCAAGTGGTAGTACTTTGCGGCTCAAAGCCGATATAATCGGAGAGACTTAGGTCAAATCCCCCAGCCTTTTTTTCTCACCCGTAAAATGGGGAAAATAATAAAGACATTTTTATGTTGGGAATAAATGAGAGAGCGTATGCTCCGGTTACCATCATTGTTAATATCACTCGCGCCTGTTTCCAAGTAGCTGTCCCCCTGTGGAGGCATCTCACACAGAGAGCACACACAGCCACAGAAAACACTAGAACAGCATCCGGGCCAGTTCTTAACCTGGATCTTACACCCATCTGTCTGTTTTGGACATTCAATATTCTGAATGTAAAATTAAAGAGATAATCTGAGATTCGAGATGATATATGCCTGCCTCCAGATAGGATTTGCTTTTGCCTTCAGTAGGCACTTGGGCCGGGGGCAGATCATCTCAACCCAGCCTGGATGAGCTGATTCAAAGCTGGTTTCAGTTTTCGTGAAGGCTCGTCCATTTTTGAATCACCAAAGTTATGCCTTTGGGTAACCCCTCAGTTGCCCCCACCCGAAGCCTGGAGTGTTTACTAAGCCCCTCCTCCCTGGAAGGCTCTGAATATATTGTTTTTCCAGGCTTGTGGGACTCCTAAAAATTCAGCCTCTCAACTGGCACTTAAAGACTGGCCAGTGCCTCAGTGGGATAAGGAAACAGAAAGTTGCCCTCTCTGTAATTCCCTTCTTTCCTTGATTTCGGCTCTTCAAGTCCTAGCTGCCTTGGTAGCTCTTTGGTGCCTTCAACAGAGTCTTAAAAAACATTACATCCCCTTTTTCTAGTTGTTCTCAAGGTGGGGGTTGATCTGACACTCGCTAGCCCACCATATTGGAAGTGAAAGTCTCCATTTTATCTTAATGCTCACTTAGGTACTTTTAAAAACAGTCCTGCTTTCCTATGCTTCGTTAATTAAGTTAAAAGTCTTACTGGGATGGTTGGGAATAGTGGGAATCCATGTTTTACCTGCCCATCTCAGATCAAATTTCTAAAGGGGCAGAGAGGTAGAATGTGAGGAGGGGGTTCAGTCAGGGATTTAGGCGGTGCGTTGTCGTAAACCAAAGGGGCAAGGTCACACAGGGCTTGTTTTCTGGAGATTTCCTCAGCAGCTGAATTCTGAAGGCATTTTTCCTCAGCAAGTCTACCAACTGGTTGGATTAATGAGCCCTTTGCTGCCGAATAATACAGTTTAGAAACTAGGGAAGAGAGCCACCTCCTGGTAAGAAATATAGTGGTGCGTTGGAGACGCCGGGCGATTTGTGGAAGAACCCTGCGGGTCCCAGGGACGCTGGGGTCTGAGAAGGTGCTCAGACTGAAGGGACCCTTGTCCCTGTCTTCACCTGACCTTCGGTGAGGGCAGCGTTTTATCCGTTTTATGCACTGGGTTTCTGAGAAAGGTTTCCACCACGTGGGATCGGAGCAACTGTTCCACCATCGAACTACTCACAGAGTTCGACAGCTTCTTCTCATAGATAAACGGAGTCCCCGGGAGATAACTTTCCTAGGCTCTTACAAATCATTCCTGGTAAAGCCAGGGCACCCCCCCCAGCCGGTCTGACCCTAGCCCAGGCGCTTTATACCACCCTACGTGATGCTCGTTTGAGATTCAGTTCCCCAAAAGTTCCTAGCTTCAGAAAAACGTTTCTTTTCCGGGCCACCATTCTGTGCTCTTTTTGTGAAGTTGTATGGGCTTTCCTCAGAAACTCTCCCCAGGGGACGTGAAGTGGATATGGCCACTGGCATCTTCCTGGATAGGAAACGAAAGGCGACAAAGCTAACTGGAGGCGCGACGGTGGTCTGCCTGGGACAGACCCGGGAGACGATGCTTGTCCCGGCTCTCCCGACTCGCTGTGTGACATGCACAAGTCACGCCATCTCCCTGGTCCCAGTCTCCTCCCCTTAACATGAGAAAACCAGAAGGCTGAAGATCTTTGCCCCTCATCACGGGAGCCTCTTCGCAGAAGCCCCCAACGCACCTGGGTCACCCTGACCTCACCACGTGATCCTTCCTCCTCTCGGGAAGCCAGTGACATCCACAAGCCCAGATTACTGGTCCATTCCAAGAGAGCGACTTCGTTTCTGCCTCAAGGGACGCGATATCACATCAGTATTATAGGCTGAGTTACATGCCGCCAAAATTCCTATGTTGAAGCCCTTACTCCCAATGTCGTAGAATGTGATTGCACACGGAGACGGGGCCTTTACAGAGGTCAATTAAGGTAGTGAGATCAATAGGGTGGGTCCTCCAATATGACCTGTGCCCTAATGAGAAGAAAATAGCCATCTACCGGCCAAGGAGAGAGGACTAAGGAGAAACCAACCCTGCTGACACCGTGATCTGGAACTTCTTGCCTCTAAAACTGTAAGAAAATAAATGTTTATTGTTCAAGCCCCCCAGTCCAGGGCACTTTGACAGTCCCGGCAGATGAATACAATTGGCAAATTCCTTGCTCAGCAACCCCACCTTCTCCTGTTTGCTCTTTTGAGAATGTCAATGCACTGGAGGGAAATTCATCGCTTGGAATGGGTCAAATAGATCCAGTTATGGTGACGTGATAATAAGGGGTCTATAATTTCTGCCCTAGGAAAAGGGTCACAGCAACTCACACACATCCTCTTGCCAGGAGAGGCACCGGCTGTCCTTGCAAAGGACGAGGCTGAGACGCGCCAACATATCCTCTGAGATCCGTGTCAGCTCGGGGGTCCAGGACTGCTCGGATCATTGAAGAATCCCAGTCTTGGCAGAGAGCTGGAGCCTTGCAGGTATGACCTGGGTAGAATTTGGCATTGCATTTAGTAGGAAAAAATGGAACGTGAAACCCATAGCTGGTCCCTGCTGTTTGGCGCCCTACAGTTCCCAGCTCACTGAAGTCAAATCAATGCAAGTACCATCTGGTACAAGAAGGTGAAGTTGGCCACATCTGTCACACCCTAAGACACACCTGACTAGGTTTACTGACTCAGGGCTGGAGGGATGGAGGCTTCATCAACAGAGGGAAGAACAAAACAACGGCTCTCAATCAGAGATATGTGTAATAAAACTACAGTCTTCTGCTTAGCCAAGAAATTGTCAATGGCCATGGGACGGCTGACGTGACTGGCCCTCTTCTCCCCTGTCAGCACACAAAGGTTGTACATTCTCTTCAGTTCAATGGCCATGGAAAGAGCATGAACTTTGGGGCCAAGCCTGGATTCAAATCCTGGCTCTTTGACCAACACCTATGTAACTCAGTCTCTCTAATCCTCAGCTGTTTGATCTGCAGAATGGGGATAATGCTGCCTTTCTCACGCCTGTGAACAGTAAATGAAATAATGATGGTAAGCACCAAGTACTCAGAATGCAGGTAGCCCTCGATTTGTCAATGTTATGGAATTGGCGTCTTCCACTTGTCCCGTCACTGAGCCTGCGATGCGGCTTGCCAGGCACTCCTGATGGGTTGAAAATTGGATCTGGTTTGTTAAGTCTCATTGGCGCTCAAAGGAGTATAGAGGCTATTTGCCCTTGACTCATGAAGACCAGAGAGTAGGTTTCATACCGGATGTCAAAATGCCTACGCCACCCACCCCCCACAGTGATGAGGTACGCAGTTATAATGAGGCTTACGGAGAGCCGCCTAATATGTCAAAGCCCCGCTGGTAACTCCGTCTAGAAGCTGAAATCCATTGGTAAATAAACCTAAAGGAGGAGGACTTGGACCTACAATCCCAAATCCCTACTTAAACAGGAAGGGAAGGTCAGCACAGGGAGAGATACGCTTCTTTTAAAATAGAACTCAAGGGGCGCCTGGGTGGCGCAGTCGGTTAAGCGTCCGACTTCAGCCAGGTCATGATCTCGCGGTCCGTGAGTTCGAGCCCCGCGTCGGGCTCTGGGCTGATGGCTCAGAGCCTGGAGCCTGTTTCCGATTCTGTGTCTCCCTCTCTCTCTGCCCCTCCCCCGTTCATGCTCTGTCTCTCTCTGTCCCAAAAATAAATAAACGTTGAAAAAAAAAATAAAATAAAATAGAACTCAAGGGGCGCCTGGGTGGCTCAGTCGGTTAAGCGGCCGACTTCGGCTCAGGTCACGATCTCGCGTTCCGTGAGTTCGAGCCCGACCCCCGCGTCAGGCTCTGTGCTGACAGCTCAGAGCCTGGAGCCTGTTTCAGATTCTGTGTCTCCCTCTCTCTGACCTTCCCCCATTCATGCTCTGTCTCTCTCTGTCTCAAAAATAAAGAAACGTTAAACAAATAAATAAATAAAATAGAACTCATTCCTCCTCCATTTTAATTCAGCAGCGTATAGAGTTTGTTCTTCAGTGCACTGGTGGTCTGTACATCATAGCCCAAGGTAAGGGCTGCTGAGAAGCTAATATTCCATAACGAGTCTCCCACCGTCATCTGGGCTAAAACCCGACAGAACTCAACACGCCTTGATATGAGCCACAAGAGGTGGCTCTTGTGTGACATGATCTGAGAAAGCCCCATAGGCTATCCTGCCCTCAGATATGTCTTCCACGTTTGTGTCATGCACAGTCCCCAAGAGACCTGTGTCCGAATGCACGTAGACCTCCAGACAGAGACGTTGGCTCATGATCACCAATTACCGCCTCTGTCCTGCCAGCCCACCTTAATTAGAAGAGAGCTCTGTCAGAAGATCAGGGCAAAGACCATTCAAAGGAGGCAGGAAAGCCCAGGAAACATGCCAGAAAACGGGGTCACCAGGTCTTGATGGGATGCTTGCTGATGCCCCGGTCTCCCCCTGAGTTCCATCACACAGCCCTGGGGCCTAGCCAGTAACTTCTCCCCAGTCTTGCCTTTGCTTTTCTTTCATTGACAGTTCAGGTGACTCCTAAGCAGCCACTCCGGGCTGGATGCCACTTTGCCAATATCCCCGTGCCACCCACTGGGAACACTAATGAAGGCAAATGCAATGGCTTTTATGTCTTTTTACTCCCCAAGGACTTTCTAGAAGGGCAACTAGGAGGGCTGTTAATTCTTCAGTTGTGTTCGAATGACATGAATTTGTAAACTCTAGAGCAATGGCGAGGCGTCGATTTTCTATTTCACCACGCGATGCTGTGAAAAGTTCGAATACCCACAGCCCATGAAGCTCCCGTGTTCCCAAGCACCATGCCTGGCATTAGGAAAACAGATTTTAGGCTACTCCGTCTTCTCTTGGCCTTTACTGTTCGGGCGAGGAAATGGAAATTACATAGAAGAAGAATGAAAAGTGGATCAAAGAGGAAATTGTGAGGTGGCAAATGCCTGCTAGGACGCTGACGTGTGCCCTCAGGGACCAAGAGCTGAGGGAAATTGAGCTGCTGAGGTAAACTACAAATCTACCCAGGACAGGTCACGATGTAGGGAAAGTCTCCTTAAAGAGAGAGCATGACTCCAAGGCAGGGAAACTTGATTATAATCTGAGAGAAGGTACTCATATCTAAGGAATGAATGTGTCAATCTGGAGAGCAGGTAGGTTCCCCAAGAAAGCCTTCGAAAAATAAGAATCGGAGAGAAAGACATGGTAACCGCAGTGGCTGTGGCCCCCCAGAAGCAGGGTGCCTGTGCCTCAGTGGGTACCCAAATGACCCACTGGGTAATGGGACAAAATATAGAACTTCTATTTCCATCTTGTTTACCCTTGAAGATTTCTATATATGTGTGCAAATCTATCAGTCCAGTAGGCGGTGATTCATAGTCAAGTAGATTTGTTTGGTATTCATGCCCAAATGTTTTTTCTGGTGAAGCACATGTCAAATTACAGTGATGTGGAGACAACGGTAATATCATTATGGGCTGAATTGTGCCCCCGAGATCCCTATGTTGGAGTCCCAACCCTCAGTACCTAAGAATGCAAGTGCGTTTGGAGACAAGGCCTTTAAAGAGGCGATTAAAAGAAAATAAGGTCATACAGATGGGTTCTAGTCCAGTATGACTGGTGTTCTTATAAGAACAGGAAATGACACAGAGCGATACCCATGTGAAGACACAGGACGGAGGCCTCTGAGGAGCTCAACCCTGCCGATATCCTGATTTTGGACTTTGTAGCCTCCCGAACCGTGAGTTAATACATGTCTGTTGTTTAAGCCCTCAGATCTGTGGAACTCTTTTGTGGTAGCCTTATCCGACTGATACAACGACCCTCATATTGACCCCCGCTGGAAGGAGAATGGAAATCTCCCCCATCTGAACTAAATCCTTCCCTGGTGGTCCTGTGGGTTCTGACTCCTGGCCTCGCGATTTCCAGTCTAGCCCGTGGTGGAGTCCTCTGTAAGCAACCAAGACTGTATCGGGACATGTGTCTTCCCCTTTCCCCACCCCCTCCCCCCAGTCCCAAACGACCCCTGCCCCGCCTCCTGCTTGCCCCCCTCCTCTCCTACACTTGACTCTGGAGACCAGTATTCCAGCCCCTACTGGGACTGAGGCTTGGTCAATGACCTCCAATTTCACTAAGCAAGCCGGCAACTAAGTCAAGAGCTGTGTCAAAATCCATCCGTAACTATTCAGTCCACAACCGTAGCCAGCCTATGTCTCCAGTGTTTGCCAATGATTTCAAAACATTTTCGATCAGAGGTGCTTGGCTGGCTCAGTAGGTAGAGGGTGTGACCCTGGATCTCGGGGTTGTGAGTTCGAGCCCCGCGTTGAGGGTGGAGATGACTTAAAAGTAGAATCTTGGAAAACCAAAAAAACACAAAGCCATTTCTGACCAACTTCCTGTCTCCTAGAATAAGCATCCACCGGGAGCCTGAGAACAACCAAGATCTAACTGCAAGTGTCAGCTGCCCACGTGAATGTCTATCACCTGAGACCCCTCGGCCGGAGTCAACTCGTCACAGTACCGCAGCCCAAATTTTACAATTACTTGGTTGTTGCGCAATCGAAAACTTTCAAGTGACATAAAATGTCTGCTCCGCATCAGGGTGTGAAAAAGAAACCATTTAAAAGACGCCCTAAGTCAAGCCGAAGCTGCACGAACCTGTTCTTCTTGGTGTGATGGGCCACACGCGTGTTTCTCCAGTGGTTGAACACACTGTAGTAAAATATGCAGCAAAATGAAGCCTGAGACACTTGAATTCAAACTGCGATTTCTGCACCAAACGCACAAACCTGAAGGATAAGAAATTCTTCTTGGGAGGTGCTATGGATTTCCCGAGGGACGGTGGACGCTTGTGGACAAGACTCACCGGCTGGATGTGCGTGTGGCCTCAGGCAAGATATTTAAATCCCGTGGCCTCAGTTGCCTCATCCCTAAAATGGGATTTAAAAAGCTCCCTCACATGGTTGGTCCGAGCATTGCGTTTGGTTCTTAAAGCTCAGGGATGGTAAAGAAGTAACTTTGGAGGAACTCCTGGGTGGCTCAGTCGGTTAAGCCTCGGACTCGTGGTGTTGGCTCAGGTCATGATCTCACGGTTTCGTGAGTTTGAGCCCCCACGTTGGGCTCTGCGCTCATAGTGCAGTGCTTGCTTGGGATTATCTCTCTCTCTCTCTCTCTGTCTCTCTCTCTCTGCACCTCCCCCACTCGCACTATCTCCGTCTCTCTCAAAATAAACTTAAAAAAAAAGAAAGAACTTTGGAAAGAACTTTAAAGTTGCATGGCATAAAGAGAGGGGCAAACATCCCATCTACGTCACTAATATCCTGTGACAACGTGAGGTGCAGAGATCTAATGAAAGGCTGTCACAGCAGCTGATTTTTCACTGAGGTGCGAAAAGTAGCGGGCTGTTGTTTTTCTCTTCCAATCGCAGGGCTTCCTCTTTTCAGAGGAAAGAACGGGGATGATTTCAGCAAATGGTAACCCCAACGTCTGAATAGAATTTGCAAAAACAATCGATTTTCTTCCCAAGGACTGGCAGTGGTGTGGGCAGTTGAGCAATAAATTCTGCAACGGCAACAAAAACATGATGGCAGAAAACAACGCCAAGTGACAATCTTCATTTCCTTCCTTGGGGAGAGAAAAACACATCTGTTTACGAAGTCTTTAGAAACTGTAACCACAGATTGAAGCAACACGACGCTCCAGAGAAAAGACCCGTTGGGTTGAGCCAACCGCATGTGGGGAGTGGATGGTTCCCGTATGGAAGTGCGGTGGGCCAGGCCCTGGGAAGGGCAAGACGAACCAAGAGCTTTCATCGACATTGGCAATGCTGACATGAAGTATGTTTCCCTCAGCAGACTGGCAAGCTCCCTAGAAAGGGAAGATTAATACAAGTGGGGAATATGAACTCTCTCTAGCAAACCTTGTCCATTTTCTGCCCGGGGAGAGCGCTGAGTGATGGATGGCCGTCGACCCTGGATTGAGTGGACTTGAACGAGTCTGCCCCGGCTTCTCCCCCACTTGCCAGCTCTCTCCATCTTGACCTAACAGGCGTTGAAGTCTCATTTGTCCTATGTCCCTGGGCAAGGGCTGGTCTACCTGAATTCATTTTACCGAAAACCGAGGCTTGCCTGTTTGAATTTCACAGATTTATTTATGCCAAGTTCCACGTTTTCGTTTTTGTTTTTGTGGAAATCTTTCAAAATTTACGTCTGCCCTCCCTGCCTTCTCAGAGGATACTGAACTTCAGCGAGGTGACATAGGAGCGTTTCCAGAGCACAGAGCTGTCACACGGCGGGCGCTGAGCGGCGTCCCATGTTGGCTGCTTCATTAATTTATTTCTTTTTATAAACCAAGGTCATCAGTGTGAATACCGCTGATGGAGGGATACTTCTGCTTAGGCAGACAAGGCAGGAGATAAGGCTGGAGGGATCCAAAGGGCTGTGCTTTCTGAGTCTGTCCCCCCCGCCCTTTTACCACTACACTCTGATGGCCATTTCATGGTCTCTTGTCTATGCTGCCTTGTTCACCCAGACTCAGTTCTCTCCCTGAACAACAGACTTGGGCACAAAACTGCCTACCAGAAAGCTCTGCAAAGATACTGAATAGGTCACTCAACTAAGCACCCGCAGACGAGCACCTGCTTGAATTCCCCAAACCTCTTCCCCACCCCGCTCTCCCCGCTCCCAGCAAGGGAAAACGCCATCCTCCCAGGGGAGTCTTTCTTCCTTGACAACTTTCTTTCCTCACTCCCCACCGCCAGACCATCAGCAAATCCTGTCAGCTCGACCTTCAAAATATATACAGAAGCTGACCGTTTCCTCAGCCTCCAAGGCTACCACCTTGCTCCAAGCCATATCCCTTCTCCTAGATTCCTGCAAAGCTTCTCCCTGGCCTCCCGGCGTCTGGCCTTGTGTCTCTATTCTCAGCACATAAGCCAGAGGAATCTTTTCAGGGGTGTCATTCCTCAAAGTCAGACTCCTCCCAGTGGCCTATGAGGCCCATGCAGTCTGGGTCCCCATCACCTCTCTGACCTTGTCTCCTTATACGCCTCCTCCTCATCCACTCAGCTCCACCCACCACCCTGACCCCTTGCTGTTCCCTCGTGAAAGCCAGACACCTTCCTGCCGCAGGGCCTTTGCACTTGCTACCCTTTCTGTCCAGAGTGCTCCTCACTTAGATATGCACATGCTTCTTCTCTCGGCCTCAGATCCTTACTGAAATATTACTTTCCAGCAAGGCCCTTTCTCTCTCTCCCGCTTCTGCCTTATTTCAGCACCTACCACCATCCAACATAAGATAAAGTTTGCTTATGTATCTGTCTCCACCAACTAGAGTATAGGCTCCGTGACAACAGGGACTTTTCTGCTATCTTGTTCACCACTACGTCCCCAACCCCGAAAACAGTAGCCAGCATGTCACCAGTCATCAATGAATATTTGTTAAGTGGAGAATTTTTTTTTTTCGAACTGTGAAATTGAGCCTGCTTCCAGAAATACGAGCCAGTGATTATGAACATGGGTTTTACAGTCAGACTCATGATTCAAAAGCTGCTCCGTCTCCCTTTTAGCTGTGTGACCTTGGACAAGGTCTTGGCCTCCTCTAAATGTAGTTTTATCATCTTTAAGATAGATATGATGATGTACCAAAAAAAAAAAAAAATGTAGGAAATACCGAGCACAGAACCTGGCAAGCTGCAACCCTTTGCTACGTAAGAGCTCCTGTGGGTGTTTCCCTGCTACAATAACTATTATGTTGTCCACTGACCACGAAACTCCCATCTCCTCTCCTGGACTCCAGTCTTTCCCAAATCCTAATGCCTTCTACACACTCGGGCCAGAGTCATCTTCCAGAACAGAAACCTGGTTAGGAATAAGGACTTCTGAACATTTTCTCCTCCAAAAAAGTAACAAGAGAACGGACGATTGTCCGGCTGGCTGAGTGTCGAAGGTGTGCCCCACGGTGTACCCAGAGGCTCTTGGCTCTTGGCAAAGGCTAGATTTATCGGTCACAGGAACTTAAGGAGCCCTCTGCCGATTCATTCAACGGACCCCTGGCTCAACAGAGCAGAGTGTTCCGCGGCGAAAGGTTATAGGCTTTGCAGAAGCCATTCAGAAAGGGTATTCCACAAAACAACCACAGAGCCTGGCGACGGATTTCCAGAATCCGGTTTGCAGAGTTAGCACATTCTGTTCCTCTCTCGCGCGCGCGCGCGCTGCCCTAGAACCCTCCGGAAAGAGTCCAGATCCCTCAACGGGGCATCAAGGCCTTCCACGGTCTTCCCTGCCAACCTCTTCAGCTTTCTCCTGCACCTCGTAAGCCACCACCCGGCCTCACCTCCCCCCAGGGCTTCCGTTCCAAACATACCACACTCTGTCTCGCCTCCTGGTCCCGGTACCTGCCTCTCCTCCTGCCAGCGCATCGTCTAGCACATCGCCCCGGCCTCTCCTGACTGCGCCAAGTGCCCCCCCTGAGGGTAGGCACAGTGCCCTGCACTCACGCTCCTGTAGCAAGTTCAACTCCGGCCCTGGGAGCAAAGCACGCCTTCATCGGTCTGCCTCCCTTCCCCGTCCTGGAAGACAGGAACTGGGATCCCAACGGCTTGCCTGGTGCCTCTTGATAGCAGGGCCGGAGACGTTCTCCCAATCCGTGGCCTCGGGATCAGACAAGCACTCTTAAGCTAGCACTGGTTGCACAGCTGATGTGGGTCATTTTCTCCCAGTCCCAACGAGGACTCCCTTTGAGGACAGCGCACACAGTATCACTAACCAAGTGCATCTTTCTTGAGACTGAAAAAAAAAAAGAAAAGAAAAGAAGAGAGCTGTTCCCCTTTCAGACCTGCTTACAGAGTGAAAAGGGCACAAAAGGAGCCTCCTCGGCCCCTCGCCACCCCCCCACCCCCCCGCAGCCCTGCCCCGAGCAGGTACAGAGGACACTGGGAGGCAGGAGACACGGGCTCTGGCCCCCAGGGAGCTAAGTGTCTAGGGAGGAGAAATGGGGTGGGAAATCGGGCAAGAGTCCGGAAGGGAGGCCCGGGCCGTGGCTCCCCAGGGGACTGGGCTCACAGTGACAGACAGGGGGACTGGGCTCTCCGTGACAGACAGACCGCGCCCTGGAAGACAGCACTTTTGCCTGAAGGAAACGCCGAGAAGGAGGGGAGAGCTCCTCCCTCCAGGAGAAAGTGGGAAAGGCTCCGAGGGGAGAACAAATGCTGCCTGTCGGGGAATAAGGAGAGAGGAGTCTGGGGGACACACGAGGCCTACCTGGGAGGGCTTTAAACATCAGGCTAACAAGTTTACTTTTTGTCCTGAGGTCAAGTGGGAGCCACTGAACATCTGCAAGCCAAGGAGAAAGTGATGTGCGTGCCAAGTAAAGATTAGGCAGGCAGGGGTGTGTGTGTGTGTGTGTGTGTGTGTGTATGGGGGGGGTGGGGGAGGTTAGAAGGATAGAGGGAAGGAGTCTAGTAGCCCAGACACCAAGCAGCGTGCGTCTGTGGAGAAAGAGGCCTGCAGGAGGAGAAAACGGGGCGCAAGGGAGAGGTGGGGAGTGCACAGGGGACTCCCCGTGTGCCAAGCATTGTGCAGAAGGCCCCACGTGCCACCTCGTGGAAGCTTCACCCCGACCTGCTAAGGCACCATCCTTGTTTTACAGATTTTAAAAACAAGTCTCGGGAAGGTTAAGTGAATTGCTGTGGTCGCGCAGCCAGGACCGGCGGGGAGGCCGGGACGTGGCCCAGGGCCTCGGACTCGGGCACCTTCACCTTCCCCCATAGGTGCCTCTGCGTGGAGACCACCCGCCCGTGCTTTTAAAATTCTTGCGGGCTGCTTAACATACTCATTAGCTGAATACATTCTTTTTCAGCAGGGACAATAATTCGATAAACGATAATAACAGTTAAGGGCTGTCACATGCTGGGCGCTACATAGAATGTGCTCCACTACTCACTCACAAATACCAAACAAAGGAGCACAGTTGGTCTGTCCCCTCTTTACAGACACCGCAGCTGTTTAACTTAGTCTTCCAGCCGCGCTGGGCACCTCATAAATGCTTGTGGAACTGAAAGTCCTGTGGCCGCCGGAAACTGACCAGAGCGAAGGTACCAGACTCCATCCGCTCGCACGTGTCCTTTCCGTAGGTTTCCCTTTGGGGCAGCACGGTGTTTGTGTCACCTTCTGTCCTCCTGCCCCTGCGGGCTCCAGGGGGGTTTTGATGGGTAGGTGGGGGCCAAGTGGCCATTAAAAAAAAAAAAAAGGTTCAACTGTGAATTGTTTTCAACCAAGTTTAAAAACTCCAGTATGTTGTAGAAACATCTCCCTGTGGTTGGACAGGGGGGGAAGACTTTCTCAAGCTAAGAGGGAGGACAGTGTCAGAACCCACGGCGTTTCGTCACTTTAAGGTGGCATTCCGACCTGACTTTGGAACAAACAGACTTGAAACAGTATTTCACAAGAAGAAGCAATTCTGTTATATCCTAAGTTTTAAGAGCTTTTAACTTTGTCTTTCTTCTCCTCTTGTTACAAACAGCGTAGTTTGAACAGGGGAAGGAACTGGGGGGAAGAATAATGGTCTTTGTTTGCTAATGTGTTTTCCTTTTACTCACTATTGCGAAATGTAATTCCTTAATAGACGATGTCTAATGATCCGCATTAACCTCTCTGAAGGCCCCGTTGAGCATGACGAATGTGTAAATTATTACTTTTCAGTTTTCATTGAGAAGATAAAACACGAATATATTAAATTTGTGTTTTAATCAACTTTTTCCACATGAGGCCTTTAATGTTTTAATGTTGTCAGTGACAAATACGAGTCACCCACTTTCCAGCCAAGGCTGTCCTTCCCCTTTAACATGTCCTCGACGCTGGGCACAGTCCGCTTCCCAGCCACGGGCTCCGTTTGGCTTTACCAGGTGCTAGAGTTCCTTCCAAAGAACCTTCACGTCCGCCTTGGAGAGCCACAGAGCCGCTGGGGTGGTGCTACACAGGTCAGGGATTTAAGGCTTGCTGCTTTTGAACCCGCTGCCTCTCTCTTGAATGCACCCCTCAGGACGGGATTGCAAAGTCACTTCCTGTCCCGACAACACATCATGGAAAGTTCTGAGCTGTGAAACAGCCTGCCCTTTTATCTTCAAAGCTTGAAAGCTCTTGGATCTAAGGAGGAAATAGCTTATTTGAGTTGAAAAAAAGACTATTTGATTTGAGGGCGGGTAAACACAGGGTTACCAAAAAATGAAAACCAAACAACTTTTAGCCTAATAAAAAAAAAAAAAAGCCACGTCTTTATAAATCTGCTGGTAACTCATCAACACCACCTAAAAATCAGGCATTCTTCCGTTGGAAGCTGCAATACAGAGGTTCAAAATAGGTGAGGGGAGAGGACAGCTCATCAGAGGTTCTGATAAAACAGGTTAGGAAAACACATTTTGGAAGAGGACGATGGACCGTGAGATGATAATAACGTGGTCCAAAATATGCACAGCCCGCTATCAGTGTTTGCAAAGGTCACTTGCCAACTAAGCCAACAGGCATATTTCACCAATCACCATAGTTGGGCAAGATTCTGACGGATTAGGCTTGATCATAGCGATTTAAGATATTATTATTATCTGGCTATTAAATTACTAATTTTATGACCTTAGGCAAGGTGTCCAAACTTTCTGAGCCTCGGTTTCTTAATCTATGAAAAGGTTAAATAATGCCGGGATTGGCGCTAACACAATTTACTCGCACAGTCCCTGGGACGTGGCGAGAACCTCATCCCCAGGACTAATTGTTCTTTTTTGTTCTTTTTTGTAATAAGGGCACGAAGATAAGGAATTTGAGGAAAATGAAGGTCAATGTTCTTTTAAAAGGAATGTCCCAGGACTAAAGTAGTTTTTCTTTAAAATGTTGCCCACAGGATCCTATCTTTCTAGATTTTTAAGATGTGGCTCTACGTGTGTGTGTGTGTGTGTGTGTGTGTGTGGAATAAAACCTACATAATTAGCCATTTCAATATCTTTTAAAATGTGCTGAAATTGCATGTCTGAAGGAAAGGACAAGGCTTCTGGTTTCCCGTTCCAAATGTAAGGAGCTTGGAAGTCTTCACTCCATCCTAACTACAAGTAAAAAGCTCAACCGACTGAAAAGTCAGCAACCCTTCTTGGATCCATAAAAGAGGGGAGGACACAGGGCAGACCACTGTCCCTGAGATTGGAGAGACAGGCAGGCAAACGTGGTTGACTAGAGCAGAGACTCCCCAGGAAACTGAGTCATGCTTGACTCATTCCTGGAGGCCCTGTGCAGACGAGTCTGAGAATTAAAACACTCCACGGGAACCTGGTCACAGGGGCCCCCACAGTCTTACCTCTGGTAAATGGACTAAGTTCCCACAGTCAGTAATGGAGAAAAAGTCCCTTGGGCTTCCAGGAAGTGAAGAAACGACTCTGGAATACCTCAGATCACTGTTTTTCTTAAAAAGGCCAGCCCTCGGGGGAAACTAGTTGACCAACGCTTCACAGCTTGTTCTCTGAGCCTAACTGGCATGGGAAACCCAACTCCCGCCCACTCTTGCCATTCTGATCTACTTGAAGGGAGAGAAAACACTGAGAAACACTTGTGAGGGTCACAGGATCACTAAAGGACTGAGGCCTAATGACAGGATGACAGGACACTTCCCCTCCCCCACACCTCACCACCACATCACTCAAGGCCTATTTATAGCAGCTCTTTCCACCTGGTATGTCATGTTCAGCTATCGGGAAAAGATTACAAGGCACACAAAAAGGCAAAAAGCGCAAAGTGAATACACAGAATGAGCATCAGAACCAGACATGTCAAGGATGATGAAAATATCAGACTGGGAATTTAAAACAGCTCTGATTAACAGGCTGAGGGTTCTAATAGCTAAAGTAGACAGAGTGCGGGAACAGACGGGCAATGCAAGCAGAGAGGCGGAAATCCTAAGAAAGAACCAGAAGGAAATGCTAGACATCAAAAACACTGATTGATACAGAAATGAAGGATGCCTTTCATGGGCTTATTAATAGACCGGACTGGTTGAGGAATGAATCTCTGAGCTATAGGATACATCGACCGAATCCTTGAAAACTGAAAAGCAAATAGAGCAAATGCTGAACTAAATAGAATATCCAAGGAATGTGGGAAATTACAAAAGGTGGAACATACATGTAATGGGAATGGAAAAAACCAGGAGAAGAGAGAAAGAAACAGAAGAAATATCTGAAAGAATAATGACAGATAACTTTCCCCAAATTAACTTCAGACACCAAACAACAGAAGCAGGAAGCTCAGAGAACACCAAGCAGAATGAATGCAAGAACAAAACAAACAAACACAACAAAAAAAACCCCACCCGACCTCACTGTATCATTTTCAAAGTACATAAAGTCAAAGATAATTTTTTAAAATCCTGAAAGAAACCAGAGGTTAAAAAAAAAAAAAATTCTTACCCATAGAGGGACAAGGTGAAGAATTACATCCAATTTCTCCTCAGAAACCATGGAAACAAGAGAGTAGAGTGAAATATTTAAAGGGTTGAGAGAAAAAGAAAACCCACCACAATTCTATACCCTGCAAAATTATCCTTCAAAAGCATGGGTGGCTCAGGCAGTTGTGTCTGACTCTTGATTTCAGCTCAAGTCATGGTCTCATGGTTCGTGAGAACGAGTCCCACATTGGGCTCTGTGCTGACAGCACAGAGCCTGCTTGGGATTCTCTCTCCCTCTCTGTCTGCCCCTTCCCCGATTAGGCACGCACATGTGCTTTCTCTCTCTCTCTCTCGCTCTCTCTCTCAAGATAAATAAATAAGCGTTAATAAAAAAAAGTGAAAGGGAAATACAGACTTTCTCAGGCAAATGAACATTTGGGAAATTTGTGACCAATGGACCTGCTTTATAAGAAATGTTAAAAGAAGTTCTCCTGCGAGAAGGAAAATAATGTAGCTTGGAAACTCAGATCTACATAAAGAAGGAAGAGCCTCCAAAAAAAAAAAAAAAGAATAAAGAAGATATAATAAAAACTTTTTTTCTTAGTCTTTACTGATCTAAAGGATAACAGTTTATTCAAAATAATAATAGCAACCATGCATTTTATTATGCATGCTAATGTATATATCTTCTGTGTGTACATATATGAATGTTTATGTTTGTTTACATGAAAATGAAATGAATGGCAGGAATGATACAAGGGACAGGAGGAAAAAAATTGGGATTATTTTGTTACTATGAGGCACTCACACTACCTGTGAAGTGGTATTGTGTTATTTGAAAATGGACTTGGATTAGTTATAAAGGTATATGGCAAACTCTAGGGCAACCACTAAAACAAGTTTTTTAAAAATTATCATTGATACGCTAAGAAAAGAGAGAAAATAGAATCACATAACATGTTTGATTAAAACCACAGGTCAGACAAAAATGTGAAAGACAAAAATAGGAACAAAGAACAAAGGGCAAATAGAAAACAGTAACAAATACTTTAGCTATTAATCCAACTAGAGAATAATCATTTGAGTATCAATGTTCTAAATATACCAATTAAAACACAGAGATTGTTCAAGTGGGTCAAAAAACCTAGCTATGTGTTGTTTTCGGGAAACCTACTTTAACTATAAAGACACAGATAGATTAAAAGTAAATGGATGGAGGGGCGCCTGGGTAGCTCTGTTGGTTCAGCTCAGGTCATGATCTCATTGTTTGTGAGTTCCAGACCCACGTCAGGCTCTGTGCTGACAACTCAGAGCCTGGAGCCTGCTTTGGGTTCCGTGTGTCTCTCTTTCTCTGCACCTCCCCCATTTGCACTCTTGTGCTCTCTCTGTCTCTCTCTCTCAAAAATAAATAAACATTTAAAAAATTTAAACAAGACAACAACAAAAAGTAAATGATGGAGAAAAATATAGCACGTCAACATGAATCAAAAGAAAGCTGGAGTAGGTGTATGAATTTTAGAGCAGACTTCAAAGTAAAGAAGGAAAGTAAAGAAGGGCATTAATGAGGATAAAGGGGTCAATTCTCCAACAAGACATAATAATTTTTAATATGTATGTACCTAACAGAGCATCAAACTACATGAGGCAAAAATTGATAGAACTCATGGAGAAATAGATGAATCCACTATCATAGTTGGAGATTTCAACCCCTCTCGCTCAGAAATGCACAGATCCAGCAGGCAGAAGTCAGTAAGGACATAGTTGAACTTAACAACACCATCAACCAACTGGATGTAATTGACATCTATAGATTAATTCTGAATGTACATTTTTCTCAAGCTCACATGGAATAGTCACCAAGATAAATCACATTCTGGATCATAAAACACACTTTAACAAAAACAAAAGTATATAAGTTATACAATATGTCTCCTCAGGCCACAACGGAATTACACCACAAATCAATAACAGAAAGATAACTAGGAAATCTTAAATAAATAAGACGAAACAATACACTTCTTCAGGGTAGGGACAGAGAGAAGGAGAGAGAGAGAGAATCCCAGGCAAGTGCCATATGCTCAACGAGCTCAACGTGGAGCTCGATCTCAGGACTGTGAGATCATGACCTGCGCCAAAATCAAAAGTTGGATGTTCAACCGAATGAGCTACCCAGGTGCCCCTAAACTTCTACTTCTAATAATATACGGGTCAAAGAAAAGTCTCAAGAGAAAATTAAAAATAAACTAAATAAGAATGGAATAAGAACTAAATAAGAATGAAAACACAACTTAGGAAAATTTGTGGGATGCAGTGAAAGCAGTTCTTAGAGGGAAATTTATAGCATTGAATGACTCTATTGGAAAAGAAGAGGGGTGCCTGGGTGGCTCAGTCAACTAAGTGTCCAACTTCGGCTCAGGTCATGATCTCACAGCTCGTGGGTTCAGGCCCACGTCAGGCTCTGTGCTGACAACTTAGAGCCTGGAGCCTGCTTCAGATTCTGTGCTTCCCTCTCTCTCTGCCCCTCCCCCTCTTGCGTACACACTCTCTCAAAATACATAAATAAATAAATGATAAGTTTAAAAAAATAAAAATGATAGGTCACTTTTAATTTTTCAAAAATAAAATTATATTATAAATTTGAGTACTCTTTTTCAAGCAAGCCACATCCCACTCACACTCCAGTGTGGGCCAGGGAGAGGTACCTTCACCTCCAAAAACCACTTATGAAGAAGGGAAGGTTAGCAGCCCCTTAGACTCTTTCTGGAAACTTCTTTTGTTTATTCATCTGGTTAGTCCTTCAACACGGTCTGCACAGAGAGTAAGATAGGGACAGGTGCCTTGCCTGACCTGAGGTATTCTGACCAGTTTGCTGAAAGGAAGAAGAAGTTTGGGTGGCCATGGCTGAAGGAAGCAAAGCTTCGAATTTCCTAGGGAAATTAAAAAGCCAATTATATAACCTTGCTTGGGTGAAAGATCATCTCATCCCGGGATGGATTACGAGAGAACCAGAAAGCAGGACTGGAACTCTTCTCAAAAGGCCTCGAAGAGTTTTAACATGATTTCTGTGAACTTTATTGTCTTGAATGTTCACCTCCTATAACACACCAAGATGGGTGGGTCGTCCAATACACTCCAGAAAGTTAGCCTGTTTCCTAGAGTTTAGTACAATCCATCCGGACGCTGAAGACGGTTGCCAGAACCGATAACATGTGGCAAAATGGCGCCCGGATACGAACACTGAGCGCCTCTTTCGGATCATGACGGGACAGCCGACTCAGGGGCTTCCTGAGAATGTTCCCGGCACGCCCATGAACCCCGCCATCGTAAGCCATTTACCCTGGCAGAACTTACGCTCATCTGAAGATGACATAACATTTTTAAAAATGTCATCAAATCAGAAGTTTAAAAATGCCATCAAATCGTAACATTGTGTTATGTCAATTAGAGTTGGAATTTGCCCTCTCATTTTGTGCCTTCGGGTAGTTCCTTCATCAGTCGTCAAGAGGAGCATAACGTGTACTTGTATAGACAGTTCCAAAGATAGGCGGCCGACGACATTACGTGTCACGTCAAAACCCCTGAGCCCGAATGGGGTTGTGAGGAAATGAGCAGACAGGTCCGTACCGAGGGCCCCTCCGTGACACAACTGATCTGGGCTGCTCTGGAGAGTGGCGACAGGCAGAGGAAATCGGCGCTCTCTGACTGGATTCTAGAGCGAAACTTCGTCACGGAGAACATTCTTGGGCCGGCTGGAAGGAATTTCACGTGATTTTATTGCATTAACGTTAAATTTCTTGCGTGTCACAGCGGTAGTTTGGTGGTGGAGAAGGAGGCGCTCGCTCTTAGGAGAAGCGGGGCTCACCCAGAGTGAGGCTTGTGCTCACCGGAAGCAGGGCTCCAGTTCACCGGAAGTGGGGCTTGAACTCGCCCACAGTGAGATCGTAGCCTGAGTCAAAGTCAGAGGAGCCACCCATGCACCCTATTGAAAAACGTCTTTAAAAAGTAGGTGGTTGATGAACGACTTACACAGGTCGCAATGGTGCGAAAAATCCTTCAATTATTCTTAAGTTTTCTCAAATAAGTGAAACTGAGAGTAACGATAGTTGATGGTAGAACAGGTAGGCCTTGCTTCGGATTCTGTGTCTCTCTCCCTCTCTCTCTGCCCCTCCCCTGCTCACGATCTGTCTCTGTCTCTCAAAAATAAATAAACATTGAAAAAAAGAATAGTTAGGCCTTAGAACACCTGCTTGTCTTTTTTTTTTAATGTTTATTTACTTATTTTGGGAGAGAGGGCGAGAGAGAGTGCACACATGTGCGTGAGTGGGGGGAGGGGAGGGGCAGAGAGCGAGGACAGAGAGAATCACAGGCAGGCTCTGCAGTGTCAGTGCGGAGCCCCATGCGGGGCTTGAACTCACAACCTGTGAGATCACGACTTGAGCCGAAACCAAGAGTCAGAGCTCAGCCACCTGAGCCACCCAGGCGCCCCAGAGCCCCCACTTTTCAGGTGTTCTACTAAACTGCGAGGCTCAGGCCTGTCGTTTATGGAGGAGAGAGCTGGGGCCGTTGAGAAGAACATCCTGGAGAAACCGCAGACGTGTGAGGGAGGCGTGCATAGACCGGAAGCACTAGCAAGAACCGGTGAGAAGATCCCGGAGGGACCGAGGGTGGTTGCCGACGGCGGCCGGGCCTGGGGTGTGGAGCCGGCAGCGTGCGGCCGGAGGTTCTGGAAGCCTGAGGCTCAGCTCTCGCGGTTCAGCCTTAGCACGGTCAGAGCTGGCCCACTGCCACCGGGATAGACGGCGACAGGCCAGGTCTCAAGAATGTCTGCCCCCCCCCCCACCCTGCTGAGCTGAGGAGCAGGTGAACGCAGGGTGGGGGCCTGGCCTCAGCACCCAGCCTTGCAGCCCGGGGGCCCTGCCTCCTCCCAGGCTGAGGGTTTACAGCCCGCAGCTCTGATGAGGGGCATCGGTGGCGGGCTGGCAGCAAAGAGGAAAATCAAAGAGGCCGCACTGGATCCGGGGTTCCTCTCGACCCGGGACTCGTTGCCTCCTCTCTGCTTAACCTCGCCGGAGGAGCACACGTGAGGGCCTGAAGCTTGGTGCCCCCCCGACACACGTTAGCAGAGAGGGCGGCCAAGAGTTCCAGGGAAATGCGAGCTCCGAGGCCAGGCCACACCTCTGAGGATACAGCGGCCGTCGAAGAAACACGTCAAGCCCAGCAACGTATACTCCCTGGGGCAGAATTGTTGGAATAGAGGGACTAAGGGGTTGAGTCGACGGAATAAATAAAACCGGAAGAGATAAGGGAGTATAAAAGTGACGTGAGCCGGGAACGAGACGTTTATTGAATAGGGAGGCGCCTGGGTGAATCAGGTGATTGAGCGCCTGACGTCAGCTCAGGTCATGCTCTCACGGTTCGGGGGTTCGAGCCCCGCATCAGGCTCTCTGCTGTCAGCTGTCAGCGCGGAACCCACTTCGGATCCCCTGCTCCCCTCTCTCCGCTCCTCTCCACCTCGAGCTCTCTCTCAAAAATAAATAAACATTAAAAAAAGAAGAAGAAGAAGAAATTATTGAACAGAAAGCATGTAGCAGCACTTGGTGCCTGACACGGAGGCAGGGATTGGTTCCAAGGCCCAGAGCCGAACGGCTCGGGACAGCCGTAAGGACTCGAGCCCGCTGTGCTGCCTCCCCGGTGTGAGTGACAGAGATTCGGGGGGTGATGTTAAATCTACCCTCCCTCACTGCTTTAAGGATGTCCTTTACCAACCTCAACACTGCCTCTAAAGAGTTAGCTCTTTGCCGCACGTCTCACAATTGATAGCTACACAGCAGAGCATCGCAGCCCCGCGGTGGGGGACGTGCCTACGCAGGTCTGACCGTGTCAGTCTCCAGCCTAAAAACTTTAGGTGGCTTTCTGTCATCACCAGAAGGAACTCAGGACGACACCGGAGGCCCTTTACATCCCGGTCGCAAAACCACTTCCTCTGTTCTCTAAACACCTTGTGATCTAGCAACACAAAAATTGCAAGCCCAGGGGGGGCAAAGAGGCCGTTTCTCAAAGGTGGGTCCGGTGGATCTGTTACTGCTGCCTCGGAAGCTTTTGGAGAGAACTGGGGAGAGACTGCCGTGGTTGGACTGGCTTGGCTGCTCCGGGCTCAGGAGGTGGGGGATGGCTTGACGTGCTGTGAATTCACGAGCCTTCCCTGGACATTCCCCATCAGGACCAAATCTTTTCAGTTGATCTTAGCCAAAAGGCCGAGAGGCGATAAGACCAAATCTTTTCATAACTTCATGCCTTCATAACTTGATGCTGTTGGAACCGCCTAGAAGGTTCTTTCCTACCCTGCCCCCCAATTAAACTCCTACTCATCCTTCAAGACTCACCTAAATAGTAATCTTTCTTAGCATTATCTCTTGTCCCCTTCCAGACTCCCGCCCCTTTGCCAGTACGGCTGGTGCCTTCCTTCGTACACGGCCGTGGTTGTGCTTATAGGCTCGTACCCCCGGCACTGGTAGCATTTGTTTATCGATCCTTCTCTCCAATCGTGAGCTCCTCGAGGGCAGGGACCATGGTTCACTTTTCTTTGCAGCCCCCGTGGGATGTGCAGCGCCTGTCACAAAGACAGCATTTAATAAATGCTCAATTAATTAAGTATAAGTGCCTAACCAGCGAATTAATTACCCCGGATAATTGTGTATTGCTGAAGGATCTGTCCAGGGTGGTTCTTTGGAATTCCTGACTTGAGGGGGGGTCAGATTCGTTTACTCTGGCTTATCCTCGAGGTGGGTCAGCATGATTTAATTTCAGAGCTTTGTTATGTTGTCATGCTTTCCTCCAAACACCTGCCTGTTCTCTAGACTGAGGCTTTCACCTGCAGGGCCCTTCAGTCTCCTTCCCGGCACAGAGGTCGCCTGTCTAGCGGTGCTGGCCGGTGTCACTGGTGAATGTGTCAGGCGCTAAAGGTGTGCTTTCCAAACCTACCTGGAATTCTCCGTCCCGCCCCCACGCACCCTGCAGCCTGCCCGTGAACACCTACCTGTCTTCTGAAACTTCGCTCAGGCGTCATCTTACGGAGGAAGCTCCTTTGATCACCTCCGAGCCCCCACTGCTCCCAGGCCCCACGAAGCACCGTCCATCACAACACCCTCCCTCTGTCCGTCACAGCACCTATCACTTGATCGTGCTATTTCTGGGGCTGAGTCTGCACAGATCCCGGCTGTGAGGCCAGGACAATTAGGGACAAAGAGCCGGGCCCTCTCGGCATCACCGGAAACGGTCCTAGGCCAGAGCCGGAGACACCAGCCCGGGAGACAACACAGACAGGCGTGTGCTTGCGGCCTGGCAGGTTTCTGCAGGTGCAGCGTGTGGTCCTGCTGAGGGCGGGCCTGGTGTGCAAGCCAGCCGGCGGGGCCTGGGGGACAGGGCAGGGTGTAGGAGCCACCTGTGTGCTTAGGAGAGAGTGGTGACAGCTCGGCCCTGAGAGATCCAGAGCGCAGTGCCCTGACCAGCCAGCCCGCGGCGCACAAACACCCATTCGGAAGAGTTTTTGAGCTCAGATCCTGAATCCGTTGGCAAAAGGGATCAAGGACTAGAGGAAAGGGTAGCGACTTTTTTGTAGGCATTTCTCCCACGGCTCTTCTTCAACAGGCACCTGCTTCAGGAATTAATAAGCTCAAGTTCTTTAGGGAAGAGACCTCTTTTTAAAAATCGCAGACGGAAGAGCACCCATCACTCCCTCCGCCTCCCTTCAGCCTGGTTTCGATTTTAGCCTTCCCATTCAGGCTGGGTGGCCAGGCATGCTAAGCCTGAGGCAACAGCAGCGCTCCTGAAAGGACAGAAACAAGTTTTTATTAAAAGCTGGCTCGGCTTTTAAAGATGGGCTTGGCAAAATAGCCAACACACAGCACTTAGCATGTGCTGGGCCCTGTTCTAAATGCTTTATACGAATCAATTCACTAAGCCTTCCCAACAACTCTGTGAGGCATCGACTCTGATGGTGTCTGTTTTATAGATAAGGGGCCTGAGGCCAAGAGGCTCATGGACTTGCCCCAGGTCTCACAGCCAGGAGAGAGAAATTGGCATTTGCGGGCCAGCAGCATCTAGGCTCCAGAAGGCACACTGTTAACTCACAGTGATATCCCACCCTCAGCATCACAGGCCATATAGTGAGGTGTGCAGGACATTTGGGACGGGCGCCCCTATGGTGGCAGGGTTATAGAGAGGCTAAGTTGGGTTTGGGGGGAGACTATGAGTGGACGAGGATGAATGAGGGGAAGGAATGAGAAGCAGGAGCGTCCAGGGAGGGCTCTGGTCATCAAAGAAGCTATTGCCTGGGTGGGCGATGTCCGAGAGCTGCCAGGGGACCAGCAACGATGGGTCTGAGAGAATGTCAAGAGACCCACAAGACCGGCAAAAGCCAAGACGAACCCTCATGTTGAGGCTCTAAACACGTGCGGGAGCCAACGAGAGGCCAAGAGACCAACATGAATGAAGAATAAGGAGATAGGGTCCCACGTGGACAGGCAGTGGAGTGGTCCAGTTGGAGCACTGGGAGCAACCATCCTGGTTGATGCAACCACCTGAAGGCCATGGGGGCGGGCCATGAGGAGGAGGCCTGGGTTAGGGAGCACCACGATAAATTGACCCCCCGGCATTTGAATTCTGGCCACCAGCAGTGAAAATGGCGCCGTGGAGGGGCGCCTGGGTGGCGCAGTCGGTTAAGCGTCCGACTTCAGCCAGGTCACGATCTCGCGGTCCGTGGGTTCGAGCCCCGCGTCGGGCTCTGGGCTGATGGCTCGGAGCCTGGAGCCTGTTTCCAATTCTGTGTCTCCCTCTCTCTCTGCCCCTCCCCCGTTCATGCTCTGTCTCTCTCTGTCCCAAAAATAAATAAAAAACGTTGAAAAAAAAATTAAAAAAAAAAAAAAAGAAAATGGCGCCGTGGAAAGAGGAACTGGGATTGATTCCTCGGGAGCATGCAGTCAGGAAATGTTTGGGCTGGATCCCTGACGTCCACTGAGCTGGGAGGCCATGATTCTGGGCTTCTGCCTGAAAAGTCCCAAGGGAGAATGTCCCTTCCGCAGCCACAGTCTCACTTGCTCTGGCCTTACTTGCTGAGGGTGCTGGTGACTTAAAGCAAACCTGCCGCCATGTCACGTCGTATAAATTTGGGGACTAAGCAGATACTAAGCTATAAAACAAGAGCACAGAAGTCATTAGCAACATACCAGTGAGCTCATCATGTCACTGTGGAGATTTCCCAAGTAAATAATTTCCTTTCCAACCACCAAGTGTCATAATGATACCACCAAGAAAGGTGTCTATTCCTGGCCAGCCTCTCTCAGATTTACATTCCGATCGTGAGATGGGACCTCTCACTGCATTTCAATTCATTACTTAATCAAGTGGGATGCCGACTGACCCCAGAGTGTCTTAAAGTTGGGATTATTTATGGATATGGTTTCTTGTGTAGGGTCACTGTGGGGTCTCATCTACATATGTCTCTCAGGAAAGCTGAGAAGTTATTTGCATAAGAACCCGTGGGTTTCCTGGGAGGGTCTACAAAGAGGACCATGGAGGAACTAGAGGGCAGATTACCTACAATTAGGACCCAGCTACCCAAGGGGAGACCCTAGCCAAATCCTGAAGGGGAGCACTTTGGAAAAGGAAGCTCCCACGCCCCCTCAAGCCAAGAGTGAGCCAGTCAACACTCACTCTGCTTCAGAGTGCATCTCAGTCGAGAGAGTCTATCATGGTGCCATGACTAGCCTCAGTAGGCTCCTCAGTTCCTTTGAGGCCCTTTCTGGAGAAGGGGGTGCTCTCACAACTGCAGGAGACTTCCACTGCACTGGGTTCGAAACATTTCTTAAGCACCTCCGGGGGGCAGGTGGGGTGAGAGAGCAATGCCAATGGGTATGCTTCTTGTCTTCAAAGGCTCTCATGGTCCAGTGAGGAGAGAAATATGCCACACAAACCAGGGCCTTGGTTTATCTTTCATTGCTTCGTGTCTTCCGGTGGCCTTGAGGCTTCCATCATCATGCAATTTAACTTTGGTCTCTAGTCATGTTCTTTGCTTTGAAGTCTACTTTAGCCAGACGTTAATATAGCCACTCCTGCTTTTTATTATTACTACTATTATTAATGTTTGCATGATATATGTGTTTCTATTCTTTTACTTCCAACCTACCTATGCGGTTGTGTTTGAAGTGTGTTTTTTATAAACAACATATGTTGGGCCCTTTTTTTTTTAATCCACTCAGTCATTTCCTGTCTTTTAATTGTTATATTTAGACCATTTACATTTAAGGTAACTGTTCACACATGAGGGCTTAAATCGGCCACTTTTTAATTTGTTGTCTGTTTCCTCTATTTCTAATTCCACCATTTCTCTCTTCTTACCTCCCTCTGGGTTACCTGAGGATTCCACCTTGATATAGTTACAACATTTTTGAGTGTCTTAGTCTGCAGAGTTTTCTTAGTGGTCACTATTATAATATACAAACGTAACTTATCATAGTCTATAGTATCAACGTCAACTACTTTTGAGTGATGGATAGAAACCTTACTTCCATTTTGGTCCCTCTACATTCCCCATTTTAAAAATATACTTTTAAGAATTTTCTACACATATATTGAACACCACATCAGATGCTGTTATAATTTTTGCTTGAACCTTCCAAAATGTTAAGAAACTCATGAGAAGTAGAACAGTCTATTCATTCCTGTTTTTTACGCATTCTAATGTTCCTTTTTTCCTTTCCTAATCCAAACTTTCTCCTGTTATCGTTTCCTTTATGTACGGGGATCTTTCTTCAGCCATTCTGAAAGGGTAGATTTCCTAGCAACAAAATCCCTTACTTTTATGTTGTCTGAGAATATCTATTTCCCCTTCATTCTTGAAAGATATTTTTGCTGGTTATAGAATTGGTGCTTGACAGTTCTCTTCTTTCAGTTCTTGAAAAACGTTGTGTCATTTCTGTCTGGCCTCCACGGTTTCAGATGAGAAATCTGCTGTTTCTGGAGTTAGTGTTCCCCTATATGTGATGCATTGTTTCCCACTGGCTGCTTTCAAGATTTTTTTTTTTTTCTTTTTTTGGTCTCTACATTTAAAAGTTTAATTCCAATGTGTCTTATCATGGGTTTCACACCATTTGGGTTTATCCCATTTAGATTTCACTCAGATTCTTGAATCTGTAGATTTATGGCTTAACCCCTCGGACGCCTTCCCAGCAAAAGTGGGGCACCACCAGCCCATTGCCTCCAAGGGCCCCACTGACCCCTGGCAGTAGGGAAGCAGAGAGCTCACTCACATGGCTCTGTCGCTACAGGATTGGGACAGCAGCTCAGCTCCTTGCTGGGCCCTGCTGACGCCGGGGGGGGGGGGGGCAGGGAGGGGGATCACCACGCCAGCTAGCCTCGTGCCTCACTCTGCCTCTTTGATCCCAGGTAAGTGAAAGGCTCAACTAGCTACTGGACTCTACTGGTGTTACCCAGGGAAACTGGAGCACTGTCTGCTTTCACCAGCAGAGACTAGAAGATCAACTACCCACCTGGCCCACAGACAGTATCCTGGGGAGTGAGGGCACCACCTGCTTCCACCAAGTCAAAGACAAAAGACTAGAAAGATCTCTGCTTAGCCCTACTGAGCAAGGGATTGGAGTACTACTGCCTGCTTCTGTGGGGCAGGGGGTTGTGGAAAAAGATCAGCTCCCAGTTCGGCCCTGCTGAAACTCTGGGGGCAGGGTGTTTCTACTGGTACTTGGCTGGAGCAGGGCAAGTATTGCCCAAAAGGTTTTCTGTTGCTAGGTGACCCCTTTCTTGGCCTTTTGGCTGGAGTTGGGGGGGAAGGCTTTTCGTGAAGATTCTTTTGGTCTGCCTGTTGGCAATTCCAGTTTGGAAGCTTCTGTAGGGCTCTGTCCAGAATATATATAGAAGGCAATAAAGAAACCCAGGGGACCCACCACTGTGCCGTTCCTCAAGTCCTGAGGGCCCTGGGTCGTCTGCCTTCTTCTCCCCCCAAGAATCTTCTTGTGCTGGTTTGATATGTCCATGGCCTTTTTAGCTGGGTGAGAGAGGAGCTGGGAGGATTGGGGCTGCTTCATCTTGGCTGTAACTGGAAGTCTGACTATATCGGGCACGTTGAGGAGAGGTCAGATATGTTGCAAGAGACCTACGGTTCCCTTTCGGGTTACACGCCATCTCAAAGTTCCCTCGTGAGCATGTGGAGGGGGGGAAGCAGCTGAGAAAAAGAGCCAGTGAGATTGTCACAAGCTGCTGTGCCGTGCAAGGACAAGCTTTTACTGCTTTAAACACAAAGCCTTTCCCGCACATTAAAACTAAGTAGTGATCCGGGAAGCCTGCACATTGAACCAGTTTCAAAACATAAACTACAGACTTTAGAGAGCACAGCTCACTCTCCCGTGCTGCATGGATACATTTGGTGACTATTATATATTTCTCGGTAGGCTACCCAAAGTACTTAAAAAAAAAAAAAAACCAAACACCACGAAAAAACCAACACTGTAGCAGCAGTTCATTTAAATGGGCTTTCCGGGGAATGTGGTGTGAATAAACCAAATCAGTAAGATGCCCATTGAAAAGGAAGGCTTTGATATGCTGCAAGAACAGTGACTTTTGTCCCCAGTTTCTGACGTCTCTTTTAACATGAAATTTTAAAACATCTGTCTCTGAAGCAGAGCAGGAAATCTCCAAGCAGCCATAATTCTTTGGTTGCAGCACACGGCAACTACAGGCTGTCTGCATTTTTTTTTTTTTTTAAATCCTACCAGGAAATCTCTCTTTTCCCTTTGAAACTAGTTCAAAGCAGGGTATTTAATGGGCATTTAGATGGAGGGAGAGTTTGAGAGGCCACTTTTACAAATGGTGTCATGAGATGAGTCACGGTCAAGGACGTGATTCTGCTTTTTGGCAGGGTTATGAATGGGGCTGCTTTATTACCAAGCCAGGGGCGGGGGCGGGGTGGGGGCGAGCGGGAGACCACCTGATTCTACGTCAGTCTCATAGAAAAGGCAAGTTGCAAATGTCCCTTGTCAGGTACCTCTCTTCTGGGCACCTCTTTGAAGCAAGAATAACCCTCCTGGTCCTTTGTTTGAATGAATGGCTTTTGGGGCTGTGTTCCCAATCTCTTTGACGGTGGCTTATATTGCGTCAGTGGCCGTGGATTGGACAGAGAGGGTGTTGGGGTTATGCGTGCTTGTGTTTGCCTACGCAGCAGGGGGAGGTCAAGGTAGGTTTTTTTTTTTTTCCTTGATGAAATATATGAGGTGCCATATGGTCAGAGTAACCTGAGAATACCAGGTGTGCCCGCATCAGAATCTGATGTGCTGTTACCATGGAGACATTAGCTCCCTCTGCAATGCAGGGCCTCTACTTCCCCCCTCTGAAGAGCTTACTCGTCTAACAGGAGCAGGTGCTCTGACATACAAAAGAAGTAAACCTTGAAGGCAGGCCTTTAGCAATTTCTGATTTCTTTTTCCTTGATTCCTTCTGGAGTTTTCTCCCTCTCTACTCAAGGCTCTTTTTTGAGCCAAGGCCTCGGCAAACTAGTAACAATGATAGTGACATTGATTCAGGTGGCAGATACAAAGAGTGTCTACCCTTTTAGATGAGAACACCAAGGCTTCAAGAAAATAGGAGATTTTATACCAAAGTCATAAGTCTGTCTCATAAAGAAGCTTGTCCAAGACAGAACCTAAACCCTGAACCATCTGACTTCACCCCGTGCGCTTAACTTCCTGCCAGGGATTAATCCATTACACTATTACGCCTACCTTTGCAAAGACACATCAAACTTTTTTTTTTTTTTGCCCTAGCTGGGCTGTTCTGAGTAAACGCCAAACGCAATCGGGGGTGGGAACGGACTAAGAACTGAGAAGCAAAATGGAAAAGATGTGAAGCCCCTGAGGGTTTTAGACTAGCCAAGTAGTGACTTACAAACAGGACATGTCACCACCACACTGAGAAGGAATGGCTACGATTTACTGAACATCTGTGTGTCCACCTTCATTCTTTCAATAAATGGGTATTGAGTCCTACCTTATGCGAAGCATTGTTCTAAGTGCCGCGGATGCAGCAGTGAACAAAACCGACAGACAAAAGTCCCTGCCTGTGGGGACTCCCCGGACTCCCCAGTCTGTGACCGTGTCAGGCATCTGGCCCTGGGAACTGGGAAACTGGGAAACCATGGTCCTTATCCTGAAGTTTACACTTAAGGAGCCAAGTGCACAAGAAGCTAACTGTAATGCCCTGTGACAAGTCTAAAGAGAGGTCCAAAGTGTTGTGAATGGTGGATTCTTGGGGGGGGGGGGGCGGGTTCCAAGGTTTTTCTCACTAGCTTAGGTGATCAAGACCCTCAAGAGATCCCAGATCCACGGACGAGCCTGGAGGTCCTGTGGGGGCCTCGTGACAAACTTCTGGGAAGTCAGAACGCCCTCAGGTAACACATATGGGCACAGGCCTTTGTGCTCTCAGGGACTATTATACTAGGTCTCCCTAACTCGTGCAACAAGCAATTGATCAGGCTTTTTGTATCTGTTTCTACCCCACTTCATTTCTTTACATTTCATTTTGCTTATTCTAGCTCTTCCTTCCACCTGCTGAGCTCTTTTTAAACGTTGTTTCAATAATCTTCACTATAATCTGTCCCTCCCAGCTTTGGGCCATCTAGAAGTTTGATATCTGCATCTTTACCTTCTACGAAACTACTTGGAGAACGGGGTCTCCATGTACGAGGTCCTGTAGCCTGGTATTAAGCCTTCTTTCCAGCCCAGCACAAATCTACTAATTAATGCCCTTTGATACAGCCATTCTATTAGCCAAGAACCCAGGTAACCGTCATTCAGGTTGCATTCCTCTACCTTGTCCACAAGGACATCACTTAGACACCTTGCCAAATGTCTCAGCAAAGATCCTTCTTCCCCCCACAGAGGCCCACGCACACGCACCTCCACCTTGGTAGAAAGTTGGAGAGATTGCAATGGCTTTAAAATTCCAAATGAAAGATGAGAATACCCAACTATCTGGCTCTAGCCAGCCTGGTGAACTCAGGCCTGTCGTTTACACTTGGGTTCTGTTGCAATGATGCCAAACTGTCAGTCAAACACAAATGAAATGTTACCAGACAACTGTCCCATTTTGTTTTATTAATTTTTGAGTAGACAGGCCTGGTATCGGAGCAACATACAAACAGAGCTCAGTGTTACCATTAAATAAAACTTACAACAAAGCAAACCTAATACATTTTAATGAGACGCACAGCCACGATTGTGCCGAGTGGTCATGAAAAGGGAATGGTAAGACACAACAATTCAAAAAACTTTCTGACACAGTAAAAAAAAAAAAAAACCCTTGGAGGTGAGAGGTAGGTAAAGAGAGGTCCTAAGAAAAGGAAGAAGGGATAAGGGGGAGGAAATCAGGACCACCTAATAAGATCATGTGCAAGAGTGGGTTCTGCCCTTCTTTAAATCAAGCAATTCCAAGCACTGTTAAGTGTTCCGATCCCTGGATGTGGCCAAATTTACGAGCTGGGAATCTGGGCAGGAAGAATAGACTCTAAGAATATCTGTTGGGTTCTTCTAAAAGAAACTGACGAACTTTAAAAATCAAAATCAACTAAAATCAATCAAAGCTGATTCTAGGAGTACTGTTAAGATATAAGGTGAAAGATAGTTCCCGCCCCCCGCCCCACCCCCCCTCACCAAGAATGGCAAGCAACAAGAGAAAAACGCTTTCCTACGCAAGAATTCTTTACTAGGGAAGCAAAGAATTAGATGATTCGATTAAAAATCATCCAGGAAGCTTTAAAAAAATTTTTTTTTCAATGTTTGCTTATTTTTGAGAGACAGGGAGTGAGCGGGAAAGGGGCGTAGAGAGAGAGGGAGACACAGAATCGGAAGCAGGCTCCAGGCTCTGAGCTGTCAGCACAGAGTCCGACACGGGGCTGGAACTCGCAAACCCTGAGCTCATGGCCTGAGCTGAGGCGGGACGCTTAACAAACTGAGCCACCCAGGCACCCCATCCAGGAAGCTTTTTAAAAATTCAGACACCTAGATCACTCCGAAGCCCACAAAATCAGGATCTCAAGATCCTGGATGCGTAGGCATGTGTATTTTTAAAAGCTCCCCCGAGTGGTTCTGAAAATCACCCTAATTGATTATCTAGAACCTTGATGGACATGTATTTTATACCTAGGGGGAATTCAAAATTATAGCCGAAGAGAGAGGAAAAATTGGGGAAAGCAAGCTGAAGAAGTGGAATACACAGAGCGTCGCAATGTCAAGTGTATAATAATAAAATTTAGTCAGATTGCTTTCCTAACACCCACCACCTAGGGAAAGGGTGCTCTGACTGGCACGGTGAATGGGGAGATTGTTTTCACTCCATATGAAGCAGGCTGAGTGGGATGTCAAAACAGGAGGTTTTAGAAAACCCCAGAGAACCAGGCACTTGATTCACAGCGATAAAATGTTCTAGGAGGTGAAAGGAAGAGAAAGAACAGAAATGGGCCTTTTCAAAATCTCGTCGGATCCATCTTGCCCCCCGTCTCCAGAGGCCAAGGCAGTTTTCAATGAACTCCTTTTCAAAGAGTCCTTTCCTCCTCCTCTCTTTCACTGCCCGGGGCAAGAGGCGGAAGCTGGGTGTGCTCTTTCCACCCTGTGTGCCGTTTCACCCCAACCTTGCTGAAGACATCCCCTGCGATTGTGACCTGTGTTGTCGAAGGCGCTCACGAGGGCAGACAACTCCCAACTGTTTTAGAGATGTTAGAACTGTTGCCCAAGATGTGTCCAGTCCTGCACCCCTAGGGGGCCTGCCTGCAAGCTTCCCCCCCCCCGAAGGGAAGCGGACGCGCTGTGTGTCAGAGGCTCACTGGGGCCCAGAGGCCGTTGGTGAGCCTCTCACCAAAGAAGCCCTTTGGTCTCCCCAGAAGCCACTGCCCAGCTCGCCCCCTGTTTGCCGTCTCCGGCCCTGGACTCACCCACCTACTGTCCCCCCCACACACAAGGACCCGAAGGAAGCATGCGGAATACTACCTGCAGGTTTTATTTTAAATCAAATCAGCACTGGGCGCAGACTATTTATAAAACAGAGACACGATCTGCCTTGGCAGGAACTGGGACTTTACTAGAGCACTGAACAGCTCTCGGCGCTCTGTTGATGCTCTATAATACATTTAAATAGGTTGCCTCCCACACAAAGGTGGCTGGAAGGAAAACGGAATAGAAAACTGAGCCGGTTTTCATTCCGAGATGGACCACTCGGGTCCTGTTTCACTTCTCTGTCTCTCAGATGGGGTATGATTTCAGGAACAATCAAGGTGTTTTTCTTTTACAGTTAGCAAAGCAGCAATTCCTGTCTAACACTTTCACAAGTGGATGTTGGGAAGAGAGTAAGCAGCGTAGCCAAGCGTCTTGCTGTGTGATCTCGGGCACATCACCTCAGTTCCTCTACGGGGGAAAATAATGGCACGAGGCAAGGTCTCTAAACATCCACTCGGCCCGAGAGCGGTCTGGCTTCCCAGGTCGAAAACTTCCAAAGAAGAAAAAATGAAAACAAAAGACAGGCAGGAAGCCAGCTGGGCAGTCCCGTCGCCCAGCACGACAAGGAGCTGTGAGGTGCGTGGGTGGATGGTCACCCGCAGTAGATTGTTGTCCCCCGTCGTCCAACCCCCTCCCTGGAAGAGGCTCATACATCTCTACCCTTGCCGTGCGACACCTTGCAGAGAGAATAATATTTCCCTGTTTCACGGACAACAGGTTCGTCCACGTGGCCTGGTTTGGCCACTGAACACAGCAGAAATGATATATGCGCCGACTGATTTTTAAGAGTTTTTGAGTGCTTCTGAGCCCTCTTGCTCTTTTCCCTAGGTCATGAGGATGGCGGGGGGGGGGGGGGGCCTCCCGAAGGCATCACGGATCTCCAAATGAGACGACGTAGGATCGCAGCCAAAGAGCTGCCGGCGACATATCTATGGGAATAAGAAACACACCTTTGCTATTACGAGCCACCGAAGTGTTGGGGTGGCTTCGTTATCTCAGTCTTACCCACAGAAAGCTGACCCGTCCAGCACCCACCACTGGGCCATGTGTGATAAATACCCAAAGAACGACCAGGGCTGCTCGGCTATCCTGTACTCTTAGAATGGACGCTTCTAAGCGGCTTTATAATTTAGATACCACCATGGACGCCAGAAATACACAACTATTCAAATATGTAACACCGGCTGCCTCCCGCAGGAATTTGGGGGTGGGCGTGACGTTGCCATCATGGCTGTGCCCTCAATTCACCATGTATCTAAATTCCCTGGGGCCCACAGGAAGCCTTGACCCTCTCCCTGGAGCCAAGTCACGTAACCCCTGAAATCTCGTGGCAGTCCTCCATTCAGAGAGGTCTGTGCTTATTTTTCTTGTGGCTGTTCACCTAATGAAAACACGGGATTTAGAAATTCCTCAAAGAACAAATAGATCCTCTAGGCCAGGATGAGAAACACTGCACTCAGTGATCTGAAAGAAAGGTCCCTTCCAACTCTGAAATAGGTCAATCTTAGAGCATTATCTAACCTGGACAGGATTTTGCTCCCCATCTCACAGGTGGATATCCTATCTATTAGGGGCACACATCAACCGGATGCTGCAAATTAGGGCAGAAAGACGGATGAACTTTCCAAATGAACTGACAAGATAATTTAGGGAAAATGAATATGGTTATCGAGCAAACCTGTCCCGACTTAGCAGACTTTGTTCAGAAAGTAATGTGTGTTCCTTTAAGAGGGGGGAAAAAAGTCAGAGAACTAATTAGATTTACAATCTGTGAACATCGTCAAAATAAAGAGTTCAAATCTATTTTTTTTCATTCCTGTACAGCCTGAGGGCAATAGCCAGAAGAAATTACTATTAAGGGTGAGTAATGCAAAAGAGATTGTGTGCGAATTTCAATCTGAAACGTGCGAATTTAATATACAACTGCGAATTAAGAAGCGCCTTTTGATTTACGGAGTAGGCTTGCTTCATGCTTGGAACAAAGTTCTGTCCCGTAGACGATTCCAAGATGGACTAACGGACCGCATGTGCACCTGGAAAAACAAGGGGGGATTTCGTAGCACTGGGAAGACACTGGGGCCGCAGAGCTGTCTCGTCACCCGCGGCACGTAAAAATCAAACCACCGAGGGGAACACTGTTGCTTGTGCCTCTGTGGCCCGCCGTGGCCCGGGCCAGCCGCCATCCCGCTAGAGAAAGCAGGCAACGCAGTTTGTCAACAACCAGGAATCACAAGTAGGTGATTTGGAGCCACGCAAAAATCAAGGAGATTTGTGTTTATTCAGGCCATGTCCATAGACGAGACACCCGGTTCTTCTGCTCTCGATTTTCTGCTGAGCAGCCGATTTCAAATCCAAGCTTCGCCATTACCCTGCAGCGAACGTGTTTCTTCGGGTCAGTGTTCCTCAGGACGGTTTTGCTTAAGGGGTCACAGTGAGGAAAGGAGACCTTCTTCTACGATTACAGATTCTCATTGCCCACTGGGGATGTTCTCACAGTATACAAAGTACAGGAGGCAATGATCATATCGCTCCCTACCCTCACAGAGTGTTAAAGAACTTGCTCTAATAAAAGGGAACCGTCACTCTGATACAAGTCAAGAGGAAGGCGATGATCGTTACCTCTACCTGGATTAGTATTCCTTCCCTCGCCACCTGCCGAACTCCTCTTCATGCTTCAAAACATGGCTGACATCACCTCCTCTGTGAAGCCTTCTTTGTCCTTTTCCTCCTCCACACCACTGTCATCGGTGCATAGAATTCTGTGATGGTTTGTTTCAGGGCTTTCTCTAGCAGGTCAAGTTCCTTCAGGCAGGGATTCTACCCAGAATCTGCTGGACATTCGAAACTTGGAATGATTTAATGAAGGTCTAAGTAGACTTACGTAAATAATCTTAGTTAAGATTCAAATTAACATGCATGAAAAAATAAATCTTGCTTAGATCCTCTAGGCCCCCTTCCTGCAGGATCCCTCAGGCATTACGTAGAAAACGTCTGAACAGGGAAACCCTTGGAAAGCTCCGCTTTATGGAACCGGAGACCTTCTGACATCATGTAACACCTTTCCTTCCTTGTGAAAAGCCGGTGGGCCAACGAACTACCACTCCAGTCTGTGATTCTTAAGCAACGCACACAGGCCCTGTGCGACCCTCTAGAAGGTACGTCTCTAACTACAGTAAGAGAAACATCGCGTCGCTCGTAAATTCCCTCTTTGTTGAGAAATTATGCTTACTTTTCTGTTTCTGTTGTAAATAGCGAGAAATGTGATCGTGTGCTAAATGAGGCAAGAGAGTTCTAATTGGGTTCTACCACTAAACTCCAGTTTTTGGATCAGGGAAGGTATTAGAAGAAGTGAGAACAGAACCCTCTCTTCCTCCTCCCTCTACCACCTTTGCTTAAAAAAAAAAAAAAAAAAAAAAAAAAAAAAAATAGCCAAACAGTTTTCACAAATACCTGGCAAAACACTTCTATGGACACGTGCCTACAACCACTAGGTAAGCCATGCCAATGCTGGGGGCCAGAACCTTTTGGGCAATTAAAAGAATCTCACCTTTGGTAAAAAGCTGAAAACAGTGTGGGCAACTGCCTGGATAGAGCTCACCCTGTATTGGACAGGGAATTAAGGGGTAGTGCGACACTTGGGTCGATTTCTGGTATCTTTAGATTTCTGCTCCGCTGCATTAAAAGTACCGGTGTAAGAGAAGAGAGTGGCCCCTAATTTTGACAGCTCCCCAACGGCCATTCACCCCGAGTCAAAAATGGCTCAATGCAAATCAGTGTGACCCTATTCACCGTGACTGGCAGGGGTTAGGAACATTATTCGTCATTGCATCTACTTAGTTCAGAGGGACTGACAAACAGCCAGCCTGGGCATCCAGGGCTGCTTTGCGCGTGGAGGAAAGGGAAAAAACTGACACAAAATAAAAATAGCTAACCAGCGGTGTGCTCCAGGGGGCGTGCGGAGGAAGCCCCTGACTTGTAATTACGTCTGCTGGCTTCTGTGGCATAAATAGGCCCGCGGAGGCCAACTCCAAGCTATGCGTGGTTAAAAGGCCTGCCCCTTCCCTTAAAATTCAGCGATCGGCTCCGGGAGAGCCTGCCGGGGGCCAGCGCAGCACGGCGGCTCACGTTTCCTAAGGGCTCACTGCGGTGCCAGAAACTGATAAGCCCTTTAGACTCAGGATGTCATTTCGTCCTCCCGACAGTCCTCTACGTCCTCACAATACCACCACCCCTCTCGCGACCCGGCAGACGGACCCCTTGTGTAAACAGCTGGTAGATCTCCAGCCAGAGAGCAGGAGTGAGGCTTTGACCAGAGCGCACACAGTGCAAGTTAAGACGGGACATCTGTGGCGCGCGGCAGTCTTGGCCTGGTCACAGGACTACACGCGGATTCCTTCCCTTTGAAAACGCCAGATCCTCCCTCTTCGGTTCTCCCTTCTAGCCGGGACTCTCATAGCTTAGCACTTTTCTGTTAGTAACTAGGAATCTCTGCTCTACTCTCGCTTCTCCCTTCAACAGTTCCATTCACATTCGATGGAAGGGTCCTCGTCCTCCTCCCTCAGCGAGGAGAGGCCACAAGCCGCTGCCTCGGGCGGCTGGCGGCTCTGGAAACGTCCCACGCGGATAAAAGGAGAGCCGCAACAACCTGGCGCCTCTGCGGGGCAAGTTTTGCACAGAAGCTGGAGGAACGGTTGTGCAGGTTGTGCACTGACAAGTGAAAAGGAAGAAATGGGCAGTGACATTCACATGGTATCTAGAAGACAGGCATTCTTTGAAGACTGGGAGAGGAAAACTCACAACAGGAATGAAACTTGTCCCAAGGTGTTCAAGCGCTATCACGTCCAGACAGAGCAGAATGGGGGACACTATGGGAGGGGCTGACAGAACCAGGATTCCTGGGCACACACGGAGCAGGGAGGCAGGCAGAAGGAAGACCCAGGTCTCGACCTCGAGTAGGGGCTTCCACTGTTCCGTGATTTTGTTGCCAAAAACACTGAGTCTCTTATTAAAAACTCTAATATGTGCAACTTAAACTTGAATTTTCTTATTTGTTTAAACATCTTCCAAATGAAGCGAGCGGTTCACAGGTTTGGCCAAAGGTAAATGAAAACTTCTGCGTAGTGAGCATGAATTTTAATCATTTTTAATAAAGCTCCTGACTTAGAGTTGCAGTCAATGATTTACTTCTTCCACTTGGATCTATCCACTTTTGTGAAGTAACCTTTTCACGACAACAGTCATTAAAACTAAGCAGTGAAATACATTATAAATCACTGTACCCAGTGAGGCGAAAGTTAAAGTTAAAAAAAAGAATGAGGTGTATTTAATCTCATGGCTCTCAGTACAAACACTCTTCATAATTTCTAGAGGGTATTTTTGTACCAACAAAATTATTTGGCAATGTTTTCATATGTTCGGTCTGTAAATTTTCTAATGTCGTGAACATTGTTATAAATTGCACACAAAAACTACTGTAAATTACAAATGTTCTGCAAGCTATCCATACAGTCAGGGTGGAAAACTCACAAATCACTTCTTGATGGAGAGGCATCGCCACAGAAATTTGCAGAACACTGTCCCAGGTCACCAGTGACAACGGCCAACACAGTCCTGTCCTAGGAGTCGTATGAAATGAGATGGAATCATGACTGACTTCTAGGCCAAAGGCTTTTGGGAGACAGAAACACAAGCACTGACCAACTTGATTTCTATACATATTGCTTTATGTGTAAGCATATTTCCTTTCTAAGTAATTGTCACATAGAAAAATATAAGGTAAAAGGTAAAAATATCCCCTCATGCAAGAGGTTTCTCATTTTGGTTTGAATTTTTAAAAAGTAGGTGTTAATTCTTAAAAGGAATTCATCTATCATAATGCTTTTTCATAAAATATTAAGAGTTCATTTACAGCACAAACTGGCAAGCTATAGAAGAAATTGGTATGCCCTGAAAAGTACAGAAAAGATGTTTTTATCCCACATTAAAAACTTCAGGGAGAAAATGATAGTTTCCACCAAAAACAGGAACTAAAGAGGTGATTTCTTGCAATTAGCAAATATGTGTTTCATGCAATTCTCTGATGAGAACCCAAGAAAATGGTACCTTTCTTTTAATGTGAATATTTCTGAATAGGGCTTCTAGCTGCCTCGAACAACCTCCATTCCTCTGGTGCTGTGTTTCAGCAAATAATTTCCAGAGTCACTCTGCTGTATGACATTCTGTCCAATTAGCTGTCAGCCTTCTACCTTCACTGCAAGGACCTTACTTTTCCGAAGAAGATTTCATACAATCACCCCACCCCGTTGAATTAAAACCACACAAAAAGCTGTGCTCACAGCCCGACTGCTGGGCCACACAAACCCGGTGAATGAAATCTCAGGTGGGGAACATTTCTGAAGAGACATGAGAACAATTACAGTCATTGCACGATCAGTTATTAATTTAATCCAGAATACAGCAAAGTCTTGCTTGAATTTGTAAGTATAGGTAAAAACAAACAAAAAAGGTAATCTATAAGAATGTAAGCATTTTATGAATGTATGCGTGTATATTTGAATATGTACACATATTCATCAGTTACATGACGGATCCCCCAAAACAGTTCATTTTGTTTGCCATGTCTGATCGACCCACATTTGTCACCTGTGCTATGAATTCGGGAAGGCAGGATAGAACGTCAGTGCACTGTGTTTTCAAGAAAGCACACTGTTATTTATTACAAACTCTTTGCAGAGGCCTGCTTTGAAGAGAAACAAATTAAACCAGTTCTTTCAGTAAAGGCAGAACAACTTATTACACTAAATTCAGAACTAGCTTAGATTTTGAAATACGGGCTCTGCATTGTAAACCGAAATTTCATCCACATTTATCTTTGGAGGAAAAAAGTTTTGATTGGGGAAAAGGCTTTTAAAGGCTGACAGAATTCATGACAAGGGTTCCTAAGGCTGCTTGGAAACCAAATTGTTCTTAAAAAATAACTTTGATGAGTTAAGTGTAAATGAATCAGAAACATATGGATTAAATTTCCCTTAAAATACACAAGGGCTTGAAAATTAGAGGAAGTATGCCTGGTAAAGTACATTTGAGAAATGTTACAAAACATGTTTCAAAATGTTTGAAAAATAACTTGAGGTATTTTACAAATTGCAAACGAGGCTTAATTCATTCATCTCTAATTACATAATAATTACTAACACTATAGTTTAAGATTTATGTTCTGTAATACAGTAGTCATACCATGATTAGTTATTTGTCTAAAGAAGCTACTCAAGATGTGCTAATTGGAAACATCCTGAACGTTCAGAAGTAAACTCAGCTCTGGGGTAGTGCTTCAAATACAGACCCCAACCCCAGGGCCAGCTCTCCTGGTAACCGACGGTGACCATACACACAGCTAATGACTCTGGAGCTGTCATCCAGTGGGCAGAGCACTGTCAGGGATCTTATTAACCGATGGAGTTGGTGGTCTAAATATAATTCGTGGAACCTCTTAGAATGACTGGTTCGTATAATAAAGCTTGTCCTGAAAATCAAGGTGTATATTTATATACACCTACAGCAAATAACAGTGACATTCTCCAATTCACTTTAATCCCACAACACAAGAGCCTAAAAGTCTCCTGGCAAAAAAGCATCATAGGAAACAGAAGGTAACAGTGATTAATAACCTCAGAAAAAGGAGTGAGTGTAACATTTATTTCAAGAATTGAGTACTTTTAGGGGTGCCTGGGTGGCTCAGTCGGTTGAGCATCTGACTTCGGCTCAGGTCATGATCTCACGGTTTGTGGGTTTGAATCCCACATCGGGCTCTGTGCTGACAGCTTGGAGCCTGGAGCCTGCCTTGGATTCTGTGTCTCCGTCTCTCTCTGCCCCTCCCCTGCTCATTCTCCATCTCTCTTTCTCTCTCTCTCTCTCTCTCTCTCTAAGAATAAATAGACATTACAAAATTTTTAAAAAGAAAAGAATTGAGTACTTTTGCATTTACACTGTTAAAAGTAATCTTGGACTATGGCAAAGAAATAGGTTGTGGAGCTAAACTGACCTAGGTCCATTCCTTCCTCCGCTTCTTAGGGGCCAAATGACTAGAGCAAGTCACTTCATAAATCTCAGTTTCCTCTTCTGCAAAAAGAGAGTAACAGTAAATCTTAGAGCTAATGCACAGATTTAATAAAACAATAAAGGTAAGGTAAAGTGTCTAGCACATAGCAAACGTTATAAACGTTAGTGCCAATCTATGGTGTCAGTTTATCTCCTATTTCTTATTTTTAACCATCATTAACTTGGGTGGATAGTCTCCACTGCTATGCTTCAGAGGCTTAAAGGTCCTCAGGAAACATCTTGCTTGCTTGCTTTACAGCTTATCTGTAGCATTCTCTCAGATCAAAAATAGATACAAGTGCTACTTCCCCGTTCAAAATGTGACCTTGAATATACATCAGAACATCTCTCTGCGTTCCGGTCTTTCACCTGTAACACGAGGGGACTGGACCAAGTCATTTGCTCCCAATTTCAGGTTTCAGCACCCTGGGTTGCTGCTGAGTGCCTCTCAAAACTTGCGTGAAAGGTCCACAGAAGATCTCAGGAAACTCACAATTAGAGAAGAGTTGGCCATGAGACTTTTCTGATCATGAAGAGGATAGGAAGTAGCCAGTGAACACCGTCCTGGTGTGACAGGGGCCGTGGTGGCGAGCAAGGAGCCGGACGCATCCCAGGTGAATCCCCGTGTCTGTCTGGGCCAGCTGTATCTGCCTGAGGTCACGTCCAGCCAGGGAAGGAAGAGAGCACGCAGGTAGTCGCCTCCAGAATCCGAGCCTGAGTTGACAGCCCACGTTGCCTTTCCGGCTATCCATTTGCAAGGCGGCAGCTGACGCTGGCCGGGCGATACTTACGCCTCCCCCCACGGTTCCCAACTCAGTCCTGCCTCCACTGGGCAAACACCCCAACATTCAAGTATGCTCCGCCACGTGAGCCAATCCGCACGACACATCACGAGGCAGCATCGGAAACACGTACTGGAGAAAGTAGCAAGGACCAAAGGGAGTGGGAAGGCCCTAGCCACAAATGTTCCCTCTTCTTTTGTCCCATTTACCTAATTCTTTTCTGGACAGCCTGTAATAGAGCAAATCCTCAGCAATGGTCACATCAAGAAGACGGGTGGGGTTGTGGGATTAAAGGGACGCTGGGCGCCTTCCAGCTAGAACTATTATTCTACAACTACGTGACAGCATAATCAGGCATAAACATCTACTTCGCCCTTGGGTCTGCCAGGAACACCTCTGGGCACCAAAGATAAAGCTAAGAAGGCCACACACAGCCTAGGGAAATGACACACAGCACCAGAGCTCAGAGACGGCAGCTCCCTACTAGTCCTCATCCCCAGCTGGCTGTCCTCCTGAAGTTACCCGTAATTCTAACAAGCCTAACGACTCTTTCACTGGGTTCACTACAGACTGGGGGCAGGACCTGGAAGAGGAATAGAGGTTGTCAGTCTGATAACAGAAGAGCAAAAATGCTGTTAAGAGCAAACACCAAAACTCAAAGGCCAGTGAGCGACAGACAGAAAAACGCTGCTACTTCGCCCCCCCCCCACCAGCTGCTGGGGGTAGCATGTCTTCAGGATGACCTCGAATCACAAAGCAAAGGTGAAGTTCAAGTTCTCTGTTACAAACTCGGAGAACAAGTGTGATACATTTTGGCAAGGTTTCGATAAAAGCCAACTGAAAATAGATAAGCATATGAGGAGATGCGTGCCCTGTCACTACAGAACTGGGAATGACGACGGCAATGTTATACTGGGACACACTTTTCAGAGAGGCAAAATCACAACACTGACAACAACACCAGATGCCGGAGAGGATGTGGGACGACCGGAACGCTCACGTGCTGCGGCTGGGGACGCAAACTGGGACAGCTTGCGTGGAATATGGTTTGGCAGCTTCTTACGAAATTAAACATACTCTTTAGCACATATTCCAGCCACTGCATTCCTAGGTATTTACTCAAATGAGTTGAAAACTTACGTCCACGCAAAGACCTGTACATGAATGCTTTTAGTAGTTTGTAGCGATTTCTTAAGCTTGGAAGCAACCAAGATGTCCTTCAAACAAACTGAAATATCCATGTAACATCCGTGTCAGCCCATGTTAGTTAAAAAGAAATGAACCATCACGCCACAGAAAGACACGGAGGAACCTTAAGTGCATATTGTTACGTAACAGTATGATTCTGACTATATAACATCCTGGAAATGGCGAAGTGCAGAGACAGTTAAAAAAAATCAGTGCTGGCCAGAGGAGCGGGGCGGGGGAAAGATGAACCGTCAGAGCCAGGAGGATTTTTAGGGCACTGAAACTATTCTGTATGATCCGGTGATGGTGGATACAGGACATTATACTGTTATCAAAACCCACGCAACTGTACCACACAGAGTGAACTTTACGCTATGTACTTTAGTAATTATGTAATAATAACGTATCAATATTGATTCAAGTATAACAAATGTATTATGCTAAAGCAAGATATTCATAAAAGGGGCTTGAAGCATTGCGGGGCGGGGAAGGGAGCAAAGCAGGGAGGAAGAACTCTCCCCGCTGTTGAATTTCTCTGTAAACCTAAATTGCTCAAAAAAATAAAGTCCGTGAATGAAAAAATGGAGGGGGATTCATAAAATAAGATACAGTCATCTGGAAGAGTCACCATACGAAATATCCATTTTACAGTGGCGTCCTATAAATAAGGCAAGTATATTTATTAAACCAGTTAGAATTAATTGAAAAGTCTCTCTCATCTTCATCAACCCTGAAATCAGTAATATAACGCGTGGCAAACGGAAGAGGTCAGGTTTACCATATGTGATCCTTTAAGAACTGATACTTGGAAAAGTCATTTCTTACTAGTGAAAGGTTTCTTGCTCTCATTAACGGCAGTAAGTGCAGCAGTGACCGCAGATCAAATATGAACCACAAAGAAAACACCAACAAGCAACACTCTAGAGATTTATTACCCAATCGTAACCTATGCACAGAGACAACTAAGCTCATGAGACCAGCAAAGTAGCAGCACAGAATGTAAGGAAAAGCACGTTTAATAAATACAATTTAGAAACATCTTTTTCTTTAAATTAGGGTCAAAATACTGAGACAAACACGGAGACAAAATTCGTAACCATACATAAACCGTCTTAACGTGTAATGATTCCCTGGGAACTGTCCCCACACAACGGTACCTGAAGTCGATGCCCTGTTGCCGTATCAACATGTGAACAGACGTGTGTCCACTTTTGTGAGTTTTCAGAAAACACATGTGGGTTCTTAGAAAGTGGACACAGGAACGGTTAGGTTCTAAGATTTTTCATGTCATCACGTTACTTTGCGTTTATGAAGCCACGAGAAAAGAGGGGGACGTGTGTTGTGTTTGAAACTGCTTGTTGAAATGAAACACATCCCAATAATGAAGCCATACCAAAAAGGGAATTAAGATAATCCAGACATGTCACAGAGGCTTAATTTGGAATAGACGGTTTTGCAAAAGCCAGTATGTTAAATAAAAACTTCAAGATTTAAAAAAAGGCAGCGGGAAAAGGGCAGGAGGAGAGAAAAGGAAGCACTTGAAGAAACAAGTCTGCATAGATGATGAACAGAATTTAAATATGGTTTCAGTTCATTTCCTCCTAAAACTAAGCCTGGGTAACTGAGGTAGACTCTGGAAGTAACAAGTGCAAAGATTCAGGTTTTCCAAAGGGCAATATTTAGTCATCTCAGAGGTTGTCAAACAAAAGTGCGTTTTATAGTCTTGAACACAAAATCAAATGGGAGCCCGTTTATTGGAAGAAAACCTCTACGCTAATTCCCTATTTATTGTGCCAAATTCCCAAAGGTATAAAAACCTACACACTGCTGGGGACAAAGCAGTATCTAGTTGATTTATAGACATAAATGAAATAAGGTTGATCAAGAAATAAGAATGGGAAAATAAAAAGAATAAGTGACATTACCTTAATAGTTTTCCTTTTTTTTTATTAATAAATCACTTGGAAATTTATAAATACCATAGAGCTAAAGAGTTGTCCAGAGCCAAAAAAAAACCTAATAAATATTTCAAGAATTATTGTTAATCTGTGAATGTTTAAAAATGTATCTATTATCTTAGGGATTTTATTTTTAACGTACTCCCACAGTTTCCACATTAAGAAACAAAATTAAAAGCAAATGTCCTTAGGGGCGCCTGGGTGGCTCAGTCGGTTAAAAGCATCCTACTTCAGCTCAGGTCATGATCTCACAGTTTGTGGGTTCGATCCTCTGTCTCCTTCCCTCTCTGCCCCTCCCCTGCTCACGTGCTCTCTCTTAAAAATAAATAAACGTTTTAAAAAAAAGCAAATGTCCTTAAAAATTAAATAAATAAGTATGAAAAGCCCAATTTGAAGGTATAAATAGATAAATATAGTAATTATAATGGAGTTTCTAGCTTTCTCTGCAAAAATAAGTAGTGGAGATGAGAATATAACATTTGGGGCTCACATACTTTTGTTCCCTAACAAGCCCTCCAACTGTAATTCCTATTCTTTTCTGTTATGACAGATTTTTAGACTCACATAAATATTATGTGCATCACAGATTAAGTGGTATGTAAAAAATATACAATCGAAACAGTTAAGGAACAAAAGTTACAAAAAAATGTTCAAAGAATAATTACTACTGTTTCACGCAAGTTAATGTGGCCCTTTCTCGGAAAAGGCCAGAAAATATCCTTAACATTTTATGCCTATCACACAGGATACAAGCTAAGGTGATTTATCACTTATGATGAAGGAAAGAGTGGGGCCCTACTATTACACAAAAAAGACGCAATAATCAAGATTAACACTGAAGAAGCCAAAGCCCACACAAGGTGAAAATACCTGCCTTAAGCCCTTCACTCTAGCTGCAGTCAGAGTGGGGGAGAGTGACACATAATTATGCCTACGGGCTCCTGTTTTACAATTCCCATCATAGATTCAAGAGTGTACATATAAGAAACCTCCAAGGCAAGGGTTAACAGCAACTCAAGCTGTGCAAAACCCACAGAATATCAATAACTTTGTGTTCAGAGGAGTCAGGTACACTAGCCAAGTGGTAGAGTGACAGTCACATTATAAATCTGGGCTGTTAACGCACATTTTATTCTTGACGTGGTTGTATGTTTGTTCATCGGAGACTCACCAGATATTTGCTCGCCCCCTTTTTGAGTAATTAGTGGTTTCAGCCTATACTTTGACAGTCAAATATCACATCATAAAAACTGTAATCTCAGGGGCTCAACTGAAGCCCATAATTATGCAGCTAGACCACATGTTTCCTGTTCCAAGCTGTCTTGGTAGTTCAGAAGATAGAAGTCCAAGCCCAAAGCGTGTTTTTGATCATTCTAGAATTTCTACACTGCTACTGACTAGAAGATAAAAGTCTGTGATACCATCGTCTATTTTCCTGCTTCGATTTCTAGAAGGTTTCAGCCTATAGTTAAAAGCCATTTATCTGGCGCATTTCATCAACACAAATTTCCTTTAAAAAATAAAGTGATTGTGAGAGCAAACTGTTCACAATAAACACGGAACGTGCATACACAATTACATGGGTACGTGTTTACCGTAAACATGAACTTTAGGAAATGATTCATGAAAATAGCCAGATCTATAATAGTGACCTTGTTCAAACAAATTTCTTATTTTGAAACATTTAAAGGAAAAAGAGAAACACCTGTAAATATTATCTTTCCAAAGCACACACAGATTACTGCGCCTCTCCTTTTATGATGTGGGCTCATCTCATTAGTTGCAGCCAGAAGCCACACGGTGTAATTATACAAAGGGCCCAGAGTCAGTACTGCACGACAACTTGGCCCAACTCTGTAAGCCACAGAGCTCCCCCTCCAAGGGTCTTGTACACAGTAAGCAACCAGTGCAAGGTGGCTGAACAAAGGGACTATCTGATCAGGTATGTGCAAGACAGAATTGCACAAAACTCAGTCCTAACATCAGTTTGTTGCAGAGCCCAAAGCACTCATGTTTTCAGATGAAGTAAAGGAACCAAATCCTTCTAATTTGATAATGCGACATAGAAAAAAAGCAAAAGACAACAATTTTCTCATTCTGGGTAAGGCAACACCCTGTCTTGCAATAAAGACAGTGGACACAGGATGTACAGTAAAGGCCGGATAGAAGACCTGGGGAAGCTCCTTGGGATCCTTTAAGGGGTTTAAGAAATACAAAGCATTGGGGCGCCTGGGTGGCTCAGTCAGTTGAGCGTCCAACTTCGGCTCAGGCCATGATCTCACGATTCATGAGTTCAAGCCCCGCATTGGGCTCTCGGCTGGCAGCCCAGAGCCCGCTTCAGGTCCTCTGACCCCCAGCCCCCCACCACCCCCGGTCTATCCGCCCCTCTCCCACTCACTCTCTCTCAAAGATAAACAATGAACATTAAAAAAAAGAAAGAAAAAAGAAATACAAAGCATTTGCCATCCACTGACAGAGCAAAATGAGAAATGAGGGAAATAAAAAAGCACAGCCGACTCTCAACAAAGCAGATAAGCTTCCAGGAAGCTTGAGTGTCCAAATACTACTTAACTGATAGTTTTTTAAAAATCACGATCACCATGCTATTATCCGTGAAGAATTTTAAAAAGAAGAAGAAATACATACCAACACGAATAACACAAAACCTAGGAAAAGGGTCTAACTAGTCAACCAAAATAGAAGTTTTAGCAATCAAAACACAAATGTTTTAACGACTTCCCCTAGGACTTCAGGGGGAAAAAATATGTTACTAGATGGCAACTGTTTGCAAGATTATCTTAGTGTGATCATTTATTTCTTTATTTTAAAAGGTCATGAATAAAAGAAAACTTATTTCAATTTTTTAAATGAATTAAATAAAAAAGAGTTAAAATAAAATTACGACGCCTTATGATTTTAACTCTTATAATCTATACCTCAGGGAAGCAGGGGGTAATTTATAGCATTCTATAAAATACTGGAGTTTAGAATCAGACTTAAGTTATCTGATAATTATGCAATTCTTAGTAGGGGAAAAAAAATCTCTTAAAGCAAGATACTAAGAGGGTTTTTTGTTACGTATCTAAAAAGTTCTATTATTTTTAGTTTTAAACCAGTGGCTGCTCTCCAAAATTGAGAATTCAAGATCTCATCAAATACAAATTTTAAAAAGCATCACCATTAAAGCATAGGATGCCCAACCAAAATGGGATAAATGTAATTTAAAACAACTAACACCAGGATATTTTACTTGTGATTAGACACATCTACTTTCTGGCCTCTTTTGACCGTGACATGTGCATGTCAGATTTCTATCCTAATCTTATCCTGTGTACACTGTGGTGTACAAGTTCTCAACCTAGACAAGGAATAATTCTAACATTTTCAAATGAACATCATTCATTATGTACAATGTTATTGTGTTAAACAAGCTATCTGGATAAGTATAACGATTTTTGTTTTGTTTTGCATTAGCCACAAAAGAGTGGACTTGTTTTGAACACCCACGCATTTATTTAGTATATGAAAGTCAAGTTCAGCAAAAATCAAACATTGCTAGAGCTGAGGAAAGTAAAGGTCTTATCTATTTGAATGTATTGAAAGAAAAGCGAAAACAAACCCAGAAGTCTAGAATGAAGAAATGCATCTGATGCAATCGCTACATTCTTCTCATCCTTCCAACGTGAAATGTTAAGTACCAGCAAAAAATACTGAAGCCCAGAGACACCACCTGACAAAACGTCTCAAAGACCACGAGGCATGAGGATATGTAAAGCTGAAGAAATGATGAGAAGGCTAACAGAAGAAATGGTGGGGGAAGGAAGGGTTAAAATTCAACCATATGATAGACGGCAACAGTAAGAGTTGAATTCTAAAGGTTTAACTAACGAGTTCGTTATTTAATTCCAAACTCTCGTTTTTAACAATGAACGAGGAATTTGACACAAATGCAGTGTTGCTGTTAAAAGTCAACGTATCAGGTCCCTCGTGTTCAGAGCAAAGAATAGAAGAAAACAAAGCAAAAAAACCCAACAGACGCACGTGAGAAAAAGAGGTCCCTCTGAACCTTTTGTAAACAAGTTTCTACAAGAGCACGCGGAGCGCTTCCTTCGGCCTCCCCGACACCTTGGTTTAGATGTGCACTATTCACATGTGCACATGTGGATACCAGCGCAAAGCCAGGTGGTGGAGACTACCAGGCTCTCTATGTAAGCTCTTCTCATTTCTCAACTACGGTTATACTCTCGGTGGTTTGGGTTTTTTTTTTTTTTTTTTTTTTTTCCTGTAAGGGAAAAATCTCTCCAATGAGAAGTTTTAAACCTGTTTTTAAAAAAAACTGCAGGGAATTTCTTCACATTTTATAAGTAAAAATACCAGAAATGAAAGAGCTGACAGAAATTCAAGCAGATCCAAATTCAACCATCCATTTTTCATACTTCTCCAAGTCTGCAGCAGAGACAGACTTAGCAATTTTCTTAAGAGCCAATTCAAAGTCTCCTTTGGTAACAGGCATCTGAAGTTCCTCTTTAGAAAGTGCACGGATCTCTTCTGGACCTAAGCCATTGATTCGCCGTCTCATTGCCATTAAAGAGGCATCCCTAAAAACATACAAAATCAGTGAATACATACTGATGTAAATGTTTTAAACACTTTCAACTGTAAGAAAGTTAACACCAAACATTCAAAAGATCATTTTCTATGTTTTTACGATGCTGCTCAGAATTTCCCATTTTAGAGCTATCTGAGGGTGCAAGAAAGGTTAAAACAGGATGTAAATGACTTAAACATAAAATGTACTATTAATGAATCCAAAAAGTCTAGCTTAGGCTCAGCTAGTACCAAATTTCCTTTTCCTCACTTGCTCTTCAAAGACAGCCAAGAAAGTGAGGAAACAGAAGTGAATTGTGAACTACTGAATTGCATACTTGAAAATGAACACATGGCTAAGGTTAACATAATTCAAATCTTACACCAGTTTGTCTATAACCTAATTAGAGGAGGTAAAGCCAGGAAACTCCTTCTTTGGAACATGAATGTATCTACATATAGTGGATGTGGAATTCTCCACATGGAGCATTGCTGGGCTACTAAAAGGATAAAATCCGGCTCTTCCAGATCTTATTTTCAGCTCCACTCTGATCAACTGTAAATTATTATCAAGGTTTAGAAGAGGCAGATAATGCTCACGAAAAAGCTAATAGGAAGCCAACCCAACCAAAACTTCAAAATTTTATATATTTTATTATAGTGCTACTAGAAACTACTGTGAGATTATGTGCCGCTAAACTTAGACGCACATGAAAAATACTAGTATACAGAGTGAGAAACAACAGATGTTATAGTTTTAAAGAAAGGCTACTGATGTCAATTTCAGTACAGTTAAGAAGGTGACAACTAAAAGAAAATCCTGTTGGGGCGCCTGGGTAGCTCAGTGGATTGAGTGTCTGGCTTCGGCTCCCGTCATGATCTCACGGTCTGTGGGTTCGTGCCCCACATCGGGCTTGCTTGCTGTCAGCCTGTCGGCACGGACCCCCTTTCTGATCCTCTGTCTCCCGCTCTGCTCCTCCCCCACTTGCACTCTCCCCTCCCCCCCCCAAATAAATAAAAGAAAATCCTCTTCTTTGAGTGATGTAAATTGTCTATAAATTATTATGTCACTAAATTGAAAGGGAAATGTGTAATATATACTTATATAACATAAGTATGTATTTCCCAGCTTAAAAGGATTGAGTGATGTGAATTATCTACAAATTACGATGTCACTAAATTATGATGTTACTAAATATATAAGTATATATTATATATTTCCCAGCTTAAATTGATCAACTTTGCTTGCTCTTCTGCATGTGGTAAAATAATACTAACCAAAACGAAATATTATTTTATGTTTATGCAGCTAGGCTCCAATTTAGGGCTAAACTGACCTTAGCTTGTCAAAATCATTATTACCAAGTAAAATTTCTTAAAAACCAAAGACAGAAAAGGGGACCATATTGTTATATATTTATTCATCTAACAATGACCAATGAAGCTATGTAAAAAAAAAAAAAGAGAGAGAAAAGAAGACAAATGAGAAACCATTTCAAGGAAATGGACTGCTGCTTTCACGTCAAAGGTTTTAATAACTATATTGACTTTAAGACCAGTCCTCATGTCAAATCTATACCTGATATCTAAAAGTCACAGACTATTAAAAAAAAAAAATACCGGGGCGCCTGGGTGGCTCAGTCGGTTAAGCGGCCGACTTCGGCTTAGGTCACGATCTCACAGTCTGTGAGTTCAAGCCCCGTGTCGGGCTCTGTGCTGACAGCTCGGAGCCTGGAGCCTGTTTCAGATTCTGTGTCTCCCTCTCTCTGACCCTCCCCCATTCGTGCTCTGTCTCTCTCTGTCTCAAAAATAAATAAACGTTAAAAAAAAAAAAAACTATTTAAAAAAAAAAAATACCTGCAAACATTAGTTATATCAGCACCAGAATAGCCCTCAATCTTTTCTGCTATATCTTCCAGCTGAATGTCAGGAGCCAGTTCAACCTCACGAAGATTGATCTTCAGAAGCTCAGTTCTTCCTTTTGCTGTTAAAAGATTTTTTTGTTGTTACTGTTAGATGTTTTACTTTACAAATCATTTTGATGAGAAATCGCATATCAACATTTAGGAAAAGAAAGTTGGGGCGCCTGGGTGGCGCAGTCGGTTAAGCGTCCGACTTCAGCCGGGTCACGATCTCGCGGTCCGTGAGTTCGAGCCCCGCGTCGGGCTCTGGGCTGATGGCTCAGAGCCTGGAGCCTGTTTCCGATTCTGTGTCTCCCTCTCTCTCTGCCCCTCCCCCATTCATGCTCTGTCTCTCTCTGTCCCAAAAATAAATAAACGTTGAAAAAAAAAATTTAAAAAAAAAGAAAGAGACTAATGCAAAAAGGAGTCAATAACTTGAGTTCACCTAGTATCACCAACTCATTGCATGACTCAGAATTATTTAACTTCCTATGTGCCTCGGCTCAATAACTAAAAATTGAAACAAAACTCAGAGTTTTAAATACAGATTGTGAAATATAGGAAATATAATGACTTCAGAGTAAATATTCTTAAGATATAAACATATATATTCAAAAAGGTGTGAAGAAGATTATGAAATACAGATTTGAAAACAAAGGGTCTGTGATCCCTCATGAAAAATAAAATCCTTATTAAAAATAAAATAATTAACATTCAATATTAATATTCAAGTACCAGACATTCTTTTAGTAAAACAACATTTGGCCTAGTTTTATAAAACTATAGACTACGTGGACTAACTCCTGTGAATCACTTCGCTCACGTTTTAGTGTGATATAGAAAAGATTTCCTATGATAGAGGAAATTGGCAATTGTCGCAAAAAACATATTAATGTATTTTTACTTGGAGAGCTAGCCCACAGACATCTAATGTTCCAGTACGATGAGAATGTGTATTGTGTAAGCTCTAATGAAGTACAGAATTATTTAAATAACCAATCATGCTTGCTTTTTTTACCATCAGTTTTAGTGGCAAATTCGCTATTTAATACAGCACACTAAGAGAATGCAAACTTAGGTTGGATCTGGCTTTCTACTATTTCCTGATATATCAAATTAAATTTAATTTTCTCCAACTTTTCTTTTGAAAAGTTTAGATTTATTTTAAATCTACAGTTTAAAAAAAATCAATGAACGCCCATTTATCTTCCATCTAGACTCATCAATTGTCAACATTTTGCCATTATCACTCCCTTCTCCTCCTCCCCACTGTTTCCTGAATTGGGAGCTAGCTGTAGGCAATCACACTTCATCTTAAATTCTTCAGCATGTACATCCTAAGAACAAAGGTATCCATTCAACTATCACACTTGCCAGGAAATTTAACATTGGTACATTAGAATCATCTAATAGACAATCCAGATTAAAATGTCCCCATTTTCCCCAGGACTTTATAACTTTCTTAAAAACCATCACACATTGTATTTAGTTATCTCTTTAGTCTTCTGGCTTATCTCTCTAGTCTTCTTTAATCTAAAGCAGTTCCCCAATGTTTGTTTTGTATTTCATGACATTGACAATTCCTCCAAATGATCATACAGCATATAAAAATGCTTTTGCATTCCAGTAAAGACCACAACAATTTTGTTTGTGGATCTGAACAGTCAGATACTGAAATGTTTATGGCAATGGAAAGAAACAAGAACAACTAAGACAGTCTGGAAAAACAGTAAGATGGGAGGAACTGCTCTATCAGAATTTAAGACTTATTACAAAGCATTAGGACTCAGGTAAATAGATCAATGATACAGAATAGGGAGCCTAGAAGTAGATCAAAGCATACACTATGGATACCTGATTTATGACACAGGTGGTTCCAGCAGTTGGAGAAAGGATCCCAGAACTGCTATTTACTGGGGGGGGGGGGGGGGGGTGAAATTGGGTCCTACCTCGTACCATACATAAAAATCAGTGCCAGATATATTACAACCCTAAACGTAAAATGCAAAAATTATGAGCATCTTAAAAGATAAAACAGGAAATATCTTAATGACTTCAGAGTGAATATTCTTAAGACATATATATATATATATTCAGAAAGTTGACCATAAAGGAAAAGATTGATAAACTGACCACATTAAAATTAAGAACTCTAATTCATCAAAAGACTCTCTAAATAGAGCGAAAACACACAAGCTACAGAGTTTGAGAAGTTATTTACAATGTATATAAGTAACAAAGTTCTTATATCCAGAATATTTAAAGAACTCCTACAAAAACTAAAAAAAGATCAGACCACCTAATTAAGAAAAATGGGCAAAAGACTTGAACAGATATATAACAACAAAATCCAAGTGGCTAATAAATAAAGGAAAATATATTCAAATTACAGTAAAACCTTGGAATGTAAGTAACTTGTTCTGTGAGTGTTCTGCAAGACGAGCAAACATTTCTAATAAATTTTGACTTGGTAAACGAGCGACGTCTTGCAAAACGAGCAGTACGTGACACCAAATGTCACAGGATCACAACTGAGCCAATGGTTCTGGAAATTCGCTTCGATATACAAGTGCTTTGGATTACAAGCAGGTTTCCAGAACGAATTATGCCCATAAACCAAGGCTTTACTGTATTTAATAATGAAGAGAATAAAAATTAAACCACAGTGAGATAGCACTGCACACCAAGAGGCTGGTATAAATGAAAAAGGCTGAGGTTTTGGAAAACACTAGGTTTTGGGAAAATGGGAAGCAATAGGAACTCTCACACCTTGCGGGTAGAAGTCTAAAGTGCAACAACCACTTGGGAAGACAGATAGGATTTATCGACTATTGTTCCAGCTATGTAGCCTGACCCGCAATTCGCTGCAAGGATGGAATGCGGCATCTTAACCTAAGGAAGCTTAGACGTTTTCACCATGATACAAGTATAAAAATATTCACAGCAGCACTGTTCATAATTGCCTAAAACTGGAAAGAACCAAAATGTCCACCAAATAATATGATGGATAATCGTGGTACAATCACACAATGGATATCACAGGCCGAATTGTGTCCCTCCTACTAAAGTATTATGTTCAAGCCCTGACCTTCAATACTTCAGAATGTGACTGTATTTGGAGATAGGGCCTTTAAAGAGGTAATTAAAGTAAAAACGAGGTCATATGGGTGGGCCCTAATCCAGTCTGACTGGTATCTTTATAAGAAGAGGAAATTAGGACACAACACACACACGCACGTGCACACACGGAGGAAGACCACCTGAAGACACTGGAAGAAAATGGCCACCTACAGGCCAAGGAAAGAGGCTCCAGAATGAAATAACACCTTGCTTGACCTTGGACTTGTAGCCTGAGAAAATAAATTTCTGTTTAAGCCACCCAGTCCGTGGTACTTTGTTGTGGCATACCTTGCTGACTGATACAATGGAATGCTATACGCAACAAAAATGAACAGCATCTAGAAATCGTAATATGGATGAATCTTAAAAATGTACTGGAGCCAAAGAAGCAAACTACAGAGGAACACAATCAGTGTGATTCCATTTAAGTTTTTTTTTTAAAAAAAAAGGTTAAACTTTGGGGATATATTATTAGGCGAGAAAATTATAAGGGAAAAAAAGTATTTCCATAAAAGGAATAACAGTGATTACCAGTAGGGGGCAAGAAGGGAGCTGTGCTAGGGAAAGAACATACTGGGGGCTTCTGAAGTCTGATAACGTTCCATTTCTTGAGCTACAGAGGTAGTTATCTGCCTGTTTGCCAATTATTGGATAGATTGAACTAAATTTTAATACGCTTCCATTGTGAGTTCTATTTCTCACTCACACAAAGTAAGACAAGAGCAAAGCAACACAAAGAGCAGCCACAGTGGAAAGAGAACCAAGCACGCGTTATCTGGGATTGCCAGAAAAAAAGAGTGTGACTAGGCAATCTTTACCTCCAGAATTCCTTAACTTGGAAGTAAGGAGGCTCCTTATCTTTGTCCATCCCCAGCCAGCAGGCCCATCACTTGAGGTATGGGGCCAAAGAAGTCCTGTACTCAGGTGGCCAGCCAGAGGGGGGCGGGGAAAAAGAGGGAGGGGCAGGAAGCTCCCAGGTCTGCGGCTACACAAAGTGGCGGTGCTCCCAATGCCTCCATAAGAACTCCAAACTTAACGTAAGTGTGACTTCACAGTGCTCCACACAACGTGTTAGTGTGAATGTTAGTGAACAAAGATCACTTTGCTCTTTTGGTCCTGATACTAGAATTCATTGTATTTGGAAATCAGAATGTTTAACTGCAGCCTGCCCTAAGAACTCAAATGCCAAGTTTAATATACTGTATTATCCCATAGAAAGAAAGTTCCAAAAAAAGAAAGAAAGAAAGAAAGAAAGAAAGAAAGTTCCAGACAGTCACCTTAAATGAACTCTGGAGTATAAGCCAGTACTGAAGCCCTAGTTGGAAGCATCCTTTTCCCTCGTAACTGTAATTTGGGGAAAGTGACTTCTACTTCTGCTTGTATCAGTGGTTTGTTAGAAGGTCCCAAGTAGGATTTATCAGCTCTATAAAACTGTATGAATGATATTTAATAACGTTGTGAAAGGATTTAACAAGTAATTAATAGGTTAATAGTCAAGAACCACCAACACTACATAACCAAGTTAATATACATTCTAAATTTAAATAAACATTGTTAAAAGGATCATACACTTCTTGTGATAACAACTTCCCTGAGCACACTTGGAGGTCCAGTGCAGAAGAACACGAGTGCACACTCTGGGGCCAGACCGCCTGGGTTCACTGCCCTGCTCTGCCTCACTGGGTAGGATACTTAACCTCTCCGTGCCTCAGTTTCCTCACATGTCAAATAAAGATAAGAACAGAATCTACCACATAAGACTGTTGTGAGGGGTAAATGGGTTAATAGATGTAAAGCCTGGCCCACAGTCAGCACTCAAAAAACTGTTCATTGCCCCCGCACCCACCCACCACCACCATCAGTCAATCGACAAACAAGATTAGAGGGAGACAGAGAAAACCCAGATCCCTTCTATTAAGGAACATCTGGGAGACAGATAACCCAGGGAAGTGAAGTCTACACAAGGGAGACAGGCCAGGCCAAAAGAAGCCTTCACAGAATGAGTATGCTTTAATGCCAACTTTGAAAAACCAATAATTTTTTTTTAAGTTTTATTTAAGTGATCTCTACAGCCAATGTGGGGCTCGAACGTACAACCCTGAGATCAAGAGTCGTATGCTCTACTGACTGAGCCAGCCAGGTGCCCCAATAAAATTTAAATAGAGTGGAAAAGGGAGAAAATCTGGAAATGGGAGTACCATAAATAATGACATGAAGTAGAAAGAAGCACATATATATACCAGAGGCGGGGAGGGAGGATGGTAAGTAGAAAAGTACAAAAGAGGACTGAGAAACACAAATAGACAGATATAAATAAGATAATAAATAAATAAATAAATAATAAATAAATATAAATAAGACAGATATAAATAAGACAGATAAGAACTTATGGTAAACACACACACACACACACACACACACACGCACGCACAACTAAACAAAGAACTCTGACCCTGATGTGATGGAAAATTAGACTCAGCTCTAAGAGACTCTATGATGCTTTAATGATTTAGGGAGGTTATTCTAAAAGCAAAATATAATTAAATGAAAGGGGCTGAAAAAGGGAGTTCATTAAGCTGATCAGGCGGTTGCTGCCGTAACTTAGATGCAAAAAGTGAAGGGAGAGACTTATGTAAGGCCAAGCTCCCCCTGGGCCTGCTGTTTTGCCTTTTGTTAACAATGGCAGGTCGTACTTCCCAGGATGGCTGCGAGAGTCTCTCTCATCCCACACACGCTTCTGCAGTGCGGTCTTGACGCTCTCCCACCCAGAGGTAGTCTAATTCCCACCTCTTGAAAATGGGTGGGCTTGTAAATGCTTCAACCCAGGGTACAGGAGAAGTGACACTATGACCGGTAAGGCTAGGTTATAAAAAGCGACGCCCCTAGCGGAACGTCTGGAGCCACGGCCACCACGTATGAAATCGGACTGTCTTGAAGCCACCGCGCCCGAAGCAGCCTGGGCCAATGCAATGACCAGAGACAACATGAAAGTGCTCCAGCAAGACAGCCTCAGCCGGGGCCTCCGGGTGGCTTTGGTTTTATCTATTCTCATTGTTTTACTTTTCGCCTTTTCCAACTAAAAATTTACTTTCATAGGTTGCGTGTGTTCATAAAATGTCCTCCAACTTCTTTTTACTTTCATATAATCTCTTCTTCCCGTTAATTTTACCCTAGATTGCTACATCATTCTTTCAGATCTTTCCACATGTTGCTGTTTTGTCTATTCCAGACCCTTCTATCCTACCAGATGCTTCAGCCACAAGACCTATCTATCTATTCGTTTTCAAGCAACCACACCTTTGTTTCTGTTTCTCTCTCTCTTTTTTTTTTTTTTTTCTGTTTTTCTCTTTGGAAATGAGTGAAAATGCAACTTCCTCCATGAAGTCTCCCCAAAGCACCTCAGTCAGAATTTATCAGTCCTCATTCTCCACTCCGAAGTACCATGGACCAGAGTGGGGGATGGGTTAAATAGGTGATGGGGATTAAGGAGGGCACTTGTGACGAGCACCGGATGTTGTATGGAAGTGATGAATCACCGTATTGTACACCTGAAACTAACATTACACTCTATATTATACCAACTGGAATTTAAACAAAAACTTTAAAAAGAAAAGGAAAAGTACCACGGAGAACAACGGCACCACACGTTACACTGTTTTCCCTGCAGTTAGGTTAAGTGTATGCCTACTTTCCAACTACAAAGTGAGTTCTCTAAGGATGAGGCCTGTCCATTACTTATCTTTATATTCCCACAGAACCCAATAAATGTCTTTCTAATAGCAAAGAGCTACATAAACACCTACTGAATTAATACAGATGAAAGAAAAAGAGTGGAGTTCTAATTACGATGATCTGTTTGGACGCACTTTAGGAGAAAGCGATTTCTCAAGGTCTGTGGTCACAGGTACAGACCCTCAGACTAGTAATGAACAGACAGAAGCACTCAAAAGTGATTACCTATAATGGATATAACGTTTTCATAAGGGAAAACAAGTTTAGAAGAAAACCCTTCAGTCAGCCAAATCTATTTTCTTCTCCAATATTTCAAGGAAAGCTAAGTCCCTACCTTTGTATCATAAAGTATGTGTTTCTCCCCAACACCTAAGTTCTCCTTAGCAGTTTATAAAATTGCTATCATCAACTATTTTTCTAGTTACATTTTTTCCTCCCTATCATGGTAAATTAAAGTTCAAAGTACAAAAGTTTAAATGGTGTCAGTTCAAGTAGTAAAACTTTTATTTTCCCCCATTAGCATTAATTTCTTATATATAATCATTGTATACAGTAGTAAAATTGAAACTCATTTCATACAAATACACTAGATAGCATAGAGAGATTTGTTTTAGAAAACAAGGAAGAGTAAAAAGAGGAACAAAGAGAAAGTAAAGAAACAGTAAATCAGAAACTGTAACAAACCACTCAAATTTCAAAATTTCATGCGGCTAATATGAGAGCGAGCCAGGCACTAAGGAGCTGATTCTGGGAGGTGTAATATTCCAGAACAGCTTCCAGGTTCTAAACTGAACCACTTCCATTAGTGCTTTAAAAAAGTTTCTTATTATTGTAAATTCAACTAGTAATTTAAGCATGTTTTAAGAAAAAGAACATTTTTCTTTTTAAGTAACAAGATTATTAGAATTAATGGTATATACATAGTAGCAGGCAGGAAAGACAATGCGAGATGGAATCGGTGAGCCAATTAATTACACCATAGAGCTTGGAGATCTAGTCACAGAAGTGAGTAAGGAAGATGTTATAAAAATTAAGTTCCAAAAGTCATAGGTGAGGCTTCCACTTCTGATCATCAGGAAGAAACTGGTACCAGACTTGTCTTTTTATGGTAAGCAAATATAAAACAAAAGAGAAGAGGCAACTTTTTTCATGCATTAGCCAAGAGACAGCAAGTAACTGTAAATTGGCTTTTTCTTAAGTTCTGCCAAAAATTTGAGTGCCTGCTGGAATAAAATTCAGTACCCTTCAAAGAAAAACAACATGATCCAGACTCTCCACAGTGTAAAATATACAATAAAAATTACTGAACATGTGAAGAAACAGAAAAGGTGACCCACGGTCAAGAAAATTAAAAAGCAGCCAATACAAACTGTGTTCCACGTATAAGAATTAGCTGACAAAAACTATAAAGCAGTATATCAATGATCTATTTCCTTATTTTTACAATACTTTTTAATGTTTATTTTTTGAGAGAGAGAGACACACAGAGTACGAGTGGAGGAGGGGCAGAGAGAGAGGGAGACACAGACTCGGAAGCAGGCTCCAGGCTCCGAGCTGCCAGCACAGAGCCCAATGTGGGGCTTGAACTCATGAACTGAGAGATCATGACCTGAGCCAGAGTTGGAAGCTCAACCGACTGAGCCACTAGGTGTCCCCCAATTATCTATTTCTGAATAAAAAAGTTACACTAAAGCATGGTGGCCTAAAATAACAATTTATTACCTTCATAGGTTCTGTGCACCAGGAATTTGGGAGAAGCTTAGCTAGAAAGCTGTAGCTTAGGGCCTATGATGTCTAATTTTATGTGAACTTGGCTGGGCCACTGTGTCAGATATTTTGTCAAACATTATTCTAGATGTTCCTGTAAAGATGTTTTTGTATGATGTTAGTATTTAAATCAGTGGATTCAGTCAAGCAGACTGCCCTCCATAATGCAGATGGGCCACATCTAATCAGTTGAAGGCCTGAACAGAACAAAAGCCAGACCTGCCCAGAGCAAGAGGGAATTGTGCCCAGAAAGGGCCTTCAGACTTTAATTGTGACATCAACTCTACCCTGAGTCTCCAGCCTGCCAGCCTACCCTGAAGATTTTAAACTTGACAGTCTCTGTAATTCCATGAGCTAGTCCATTAAAATAAATCTGTCTCTTTATACACATGTTCTATTGGTTCTGTTTCTCTAGAGACCCTGACTAATACAGGGCCTCTCACGAAATTTCAGTCAAGGTACAGGCCCGGCCTACAGTCATCCAAAGGCAGCTAACTCACATAACAGAAAAGCTGGTGTTGGCTCTTGGTGGGACATGTTAGTTCCTTCTCACACGGGCTTCTCCACAGGCTCTTTGAATTCATGGTGTGGCAGCTGGCCTCCCCAAAAGCATATGATCTGAAAGAGGGAGAGCCAGGCAGAAACTGTCCTTTTTATGATCTGGCCTTGGAAGTCATATATAAATTTTTTTTTTTCAACGTTTATTTATTTTTGGGACAGAGAGAGACAGAGCATGAACGGGGGAGGGGCAGAGAGAGAGGGAGACACAGAATCAGAAACAGGCTCCAGGCTCCGAGCCATCAGCCCAGAGCCCGACGCGGGGCTCGAACTCACGGACCGCGAGATCGTGACCCGGCTGAAGTCGGACGCTTACCCGACTGCGCCACCCAGGCGCCCCTTGGAAGTCATATATAGATAGCATCATTCTGCCATATTCTATTCCTTAGAAACAAATCACTAAATCCAATCCATTTTCAAAGGGAGGGAAGGAAGTTCCACCTTTTGAAAGGAAAATCTCAAAGAATTAAAGGAAAAGATGGACAAAATGGATGAAGAGATGAGGAATCCCAGCAAAATAATGGAGACTATAAAAAATAACCAAATGGAAATGCTAGATTTACAAAATATATCTGAAATGAAAAATTCACTGGACAAGATTGAAAGCAGATTAGGCAATGGCAGAAGAAAGTATCAATGATCATGAATATAAATGAACAGAAATTATCCATCTGAATAAGACTGAAAAAAAATGTAAGAGAGTCCCAGTGACCTATGAAACAATATCAAAGTCCAACATACATATAGGATAAATAAAAGGAAAACTCCACAGAGGTACATCATAGTAAAACTGCTGAAAACAAAAAGATAAACATAATCTCTTAAAAACAACCAGAGGACAACCACTTAAGAAAATCCAACCCGTTTTCTATAGTTAAACATATAGTACCACATGACCCAGTTATTTCACTGGTAGGTATTTATCCAAAAGAAATGAAAACATGTCCACACAAAGAAGTGAACATGAATGTTGACAGCAGCTTTATTTACAACAGTCTCAAAACAGAAACCACGCAATATCCATCAATAAGAGAATGGATAAATAATCTGTCATATGGCCATAAAAGGAAATACTACTCACCAGTAAAAAAATAACATTGATAAATCCCAAAACAATTTTGCTGAAGAAGACAGTCCAAAATAATTCATACTGTATGATCCTACTTATGAAATTCAAAATTATAATGGCAAAGATCAGATCAGTGGTTGCCTGAGGTAGAAGGTGTTGGGAAGAAAGAAGAACAGACAAAGGCGCACAAGAAATCCTATCATAATGAAAGATATGTTCTGTACCCTGATTGGGGTATGGTTTCACGCTGTATACAAATGTCAACATCATCACATTGTAAGTGGATAAAGTTTATTACATATAAATCATTCTTTGATAAAGCTGATTTTGAAAAACAATAGCCAGGAGGGAAAAACACATTATATATACAATGAGATGAATGAAAGCTAACCTCACAGCAAAAAGCAGTGGAGGCCAGAAGATGACAAAATGATATCCTCATAAGTAATGAAAGAAAAAACAAAACAAAAAAACTTCCCGACCCAGAATTATTTATCGATCAAGAATATCCTTCAGAAATAAGGGTGAAATAAAGACATTTCAGATAACAAAAACTGAACTTGATGCTGGCACACCTTAAACCAGAAGAAATGTTACAGAAAGTTTTCCAGACAAATGGGAGATAGACCCAGATGAAAATCTGGACCTTAAAAAAGAAAAGCAGAGCAGCGGGGGTGTTAAATATGCAGGTAAATGAAAAACACTACTTTTTTGTGCTCCTCTTAAGTTTAAACTGACAATTTAAATCTCATTATATTGTGGGATCTACAATGAATGTAGGTGTAAAATACATGACAAAACAGCACAAAGGCAGAGGGAGGCAAACAGTTATTATATTTTACATGAAGTGGTACAGTATTAGCTTTAAATTGACTGTGAGAAGTTACAGGTACATATTATAATCCCTAGATTAACTGCTAAAAAAATAGGTACAGGTAAAAAAATCCAATAAAGGAATTAAAGTGTATAAAAAAATCAATTATCAAAAGAAATTAGGAAAAGAGGTACAGAGAAACAAACAAAATGGCACACTTAAACATAACCATATCAATAATTACATTATACTTAAATGGACTAAATACTCCAATTAAAAAACAGAGACAAACTAGATAAATAGCAAGACACAACTATATGCTGTCTACAAGAACTACACTGTAAAAATAAGGACAGGGTGAAAATTAAAGAAGAAAGCAGATATATCATACAAACAGTAAGCAGAAGAAAGATGGTGAGGCTGTATTAATATCAAAGTAAACATCAAGCTGGGGTGTCTGGGGGGCTCAGTTGGTTAAGCATCCAACTTGATTCAGGTCATAATCTCACGGTTTGTGAGTTCAAGCCCTGCATCGGGTTCTCTGCTGTCAGCATAGAACCCACTTCGAATCCTCTGTCTCCCTCTCTCTCTCTGCCCCTCCCTTGCTCACTCTTTCTCAAAAATAAACATTAAAAAAAAAGTTAACATCAAGCCAAAGAGGATGTAACCAGAGACAGAGATATTTTATAACGGTAGAAAGACAAAGAAGGTATAACAACGATAACTATCTATGTACCTAATGACAGAACTTCAAAATGCATAAAGCAAAAATTGAGAGAATTAGGGCAAACAGTTATAAACAAATTCACAATCATATTTGAAAAGTTTAACAACCCATTCTCAGTAATTGATAAAAAAAAACTAGAGTAAAAACATCAGTAAGAATCTAGAAGATTTGAACAATACTATCACACTAACTTGATCTGACCAACAATTACAGAATATTGTAATCAACAAACACAGAACAACATTCTATTTAATCGCAACTAAAACATGTCACCAAGAAAGACTATATGTTGAATTATAAAATAAATTCAATACAATTTAAAAATTGACATTCTACAGAGTAGTTCTTGACTATAATGGAATTGAATTAAAAATCAACAAGAAGATATCTAGAGAATCCTCACATATTTGGACAGTAAACCACAAACTTCTAAATAACCCAAGAGTCAAAGAAAAAAAAAACAAAAAAAAAAAAAGGAAAATTAGAAAATATTTCTAACTGAATAAAGAAAATATGCTATAGCAAAATCTGTGGGATAAAGCCAAAGTGGTGCACAAAGAGAAATTTATAGCTGTACATATGTATACTAAAAAAAGAAGAAAGGTTTAAAATCAATAGCATAAATTTCTACCTTTGTAAAGAGAAAATTAAAGTACAATGGAGAAGTGATAAAAATAAGAGAAAAAAATCAATGACATAGGAAACAGAAAAATTTCAAAGCAAAATATTGAGTTTTTAAAAGATTAATAACATTGATAAATCTCTAGAGCAAGATGATCAAGAACAATAGAGATAAAACACAAATGACCCATTTTAGGAATGAAAACTGAGCCATTACTATAGACCCTACAGACAATAAAAGGAAAATTAGGTGTACAGATTTGTATTATGTCAACTTAAGCAAAGCTGTAATTTCATTTCCTAGAATTCTCCTCACTGAATAGTTCTGACTCAGTGTGCACCACATAAGTCATTATGGGTGAAATTTAAAAGGCAGAAATGAATCAACTCAGAAAATTAGTTCAGAATATGAAGTGCATTTGCAGCTCAAGCATACTGTCACTTATCTGCTGGCTCTGCCCTGCTAGGGCAGATTTCTTCCTTCAGCTCTTCTGACTCCTTAGCCAGGTGTATATTTAATACTGTTACAAACAGTGCCAGCTTCTTCAATAGGACATCCCAGTCATCAAAGTTGGAAGTCTTAGAGGCAATGAGAGCCCAGCATGGGTTCCAGTATGTCCTCATGGGGTCCCAGCTCATCCCCAGAGGTTATAATTTGTCTTTCTTTCCACCACTTCATCTTGTCTTCCTGACTGCTCTCGCTACTGACTTCAGGCTCCAGAACCAGACGTGAAATCAACAGCCTCACATAAACCCTTTAGTCAGCTTGCACATTTGTATTAGGTCAAATCCCAATAAATTTGGCAAATTAGAAGAAATGGACAAATTCTTTTCAAGACAAGGTATCAAAACTTAAGAAAAATCAGATAACCTAATTAGACAGCCTTATACTTATTTAAGTCAATGGAATAGAACAGAGAACTGAGAAACAGACCCACAAATACACAGAAAAATAATTTTCAACAAAGGTGCCAAACTAACTAAATGTAAAAAGAAAACTCCTTTCAACAAATGGTGCTTGGAACAACTCGATATATATTTGAAAAAAATGAAACTCAACCTCTAAGAGATACTACACACACGAAATTACTTCAAGATGGACCACAGATTTAACTATAGTTTCTAGAAGAAAAATAGGAGAAAACCTTTGCCCCTTGGAGTAAACAAAGATTTCTTAAGACACAAAAAGTGCTATCTGTAAAGGAAAAGCTTAACAAGAAGACCATCAAAATTAAAGCTTTTCCGGGGTACCTGGGTGGCTCATTCAATGAAGTGCCCAGCTCTTTGTTTTAGCTCAGGTCATGATCTCACGGTTCGTGGGTTCAAGCTCCGCATTGGGCTCTGCGATGATAGTGCAGAGACTGCTTGGGATCCTCTCTCTCCCTTTCTCTCTCTCTGCCCCTGCCCTGCTCATTCTCTCTCTCTCTCTCAAAATAAACAAATAGGGGTGCCTGGGTGGCTCAGTCAGTTAAGCATCTGACTCTTGGTTTCTGCTCAGGTCATGATCTCACAGTTTGTGAGTTTGAGCCCCGCACTGGGCTCAGAGCTAATGGTGCAGAGCCTGCTTGGGATTCTCTCTCTCTCCCTGTCTCTGCCCCTCCCCTGATCGTGCTCTCTCTCTCCTTCTCTCTCTCTCTCTCTCAAAATAAATAAACTTAAATAACTAATTAAAACTTTCCTTATCAATAGACACCATAAAGAAAATTGAAAGGCAAACCAAACTGGAAGAAAATGTTCATGATGTGTGTATCTGATAAAGAACTACACAGCATTAATAGAACAACAAATAAACCAATTAAAAACTGAGCAAAGGACTTGAAAAGACACTGCACAAAAGATACACCAATGACCAACAGGCCCATGAAAAGGCACTCCACATTATGAGTCATTAGAGAAACACAAATTAAAACCATAATTAGAGTATTTCAGACTTGTTAGGAGGACTAAAATTAAAATACCGACCATACCAAATGTTGGCAAGGATGTGGAAATACTGGAATTCTCGTTGGTTGATGGTGAAAGAGTAAAATGGTACAACCACTTGGGAAAAGTTTGAGTATTATAAAGTTAAACATATACATATCTACCCTAGGACCCACCTGTTCTATTCTTAGCTATAGTACCCAACAGAATCCAAAACACTCATCCACAAAAAGATTTGCACAAGAATTATTTACACCTTCATTCATAATAGCTCTAAACTAGACATAACTCAAATGTTCAACCAAAAAAGGAATACATAAATTGTGGCATAATCGTATCAGGAATATACCAATACACGTAACCACGTGGATGAACCTCAAAACATTATGGTGCCTGAAAGTAACAGACACACAAGAGTACATACATATTACGATTCCATTCATGTGAAGTTTAATAATAGGTAAAATTCATCTATGGTGACAAAAACCAGGAAAGGTAATGCCAATTAAGGGTTTGAATTAACTGGTAGGGGGCACATAGAAACTTCCTGGGTGCAGAAATATCCTACATCTTCAGTAGGGTACCGATTAAACGGGAATATTCATTTGTCAAAACTCACCAGAATACACACTTAAGATTTAAATTTTATCTCAATTTTATGTAAATTTTATTTCAATATAAAAAGAAAAAAATTCACTTATGAAAATTTCAACAGTCTCCAATAGGATGAAATTATATTTTTCGGAGCAGCATATTTTGAAGCAAATCCCAAGAGAACTTTATTTTTAATCACTTAAGATTTAAGGAGGACTGTAAAAGTAAAAATTCAGGGGCGCCTGGGTGGCTCAGCTGGTTAAGCGTCCAACTCCGGCTCAGGTCCTGATCTCAGTGAGTGAGTTTGAGCCCCACACTGGGCTCTCTATTATCAGCTCGGAGTCCACTTCAGATCCTCTGTCCCCCTCTATCTCCCCCCCCCCCCCCCCCCCCCCTTGCATGTGCATGCAAACTCTCTCTCAAAAATTAACATTCAAAAAAAAAAAGTAAAAATTTAGATATCCTATCAAATTTATTAACACGAATACTGCTCTGAAATGTAAGGAGCTCAAAAGAGAACTACTGTGGCCTCTCTTTCCACTTAAGACCAACTGGTTTTGTGATACTACAACCTTTAAGTAGAATGCCAATGGACTAAATTCTTATGTAAATGGAAAAAGGTAACAGGAAGTAAAATAAAAAAATATATATAGTAAAAGGAAGGCATCATACCTGTTGGGAGAGGTATATATATCCTTTTTTCTAATCTCCTTCTCAAAGCTTCATCAATGTCCCATGGGAAATTAGTAGCAGCCAATACCATAACCATTTTGGAAGGATCATCATTCTCTAAAGCTCCTCCAACTCCTATAAATGGTAAGGGCAAAAGAAGGAGTTTTTCTTACTGTTCCTTATTCTTCCATTCAACTCACATCTCTAAGCATCAGCCACAGGCTTCGTCATAGGCTCAATGACGAAAATAATGCAGTCCTTCTGACCTCTGTATGGTGGCAGAACCAGACACATCAACAGATAACTACAAAACAAGGAGGTAACGATTTACATCATCTAATCCAATAAGAAAAATATTTTTTTTCTGTAAGAAAATGAATATAGATTTAATTTGCTCTGAAAAGAAAAGGCATGGGAGATTATGCTGTTTTCTTCCTTATTTTTTTAAATCATGAAGTTCCTCAAAAAAAATTTTATTTTAGTTGTCAGTCTAATTTATTTTCTCAAGAATAAAAAGGTTCACATCTACTAATGTACTAGCATGCAATCATAACATTTGTTGCAGGTTATATACTGCAACAATTTTATCCTTCAAACTTCTAAGTGACTTGTTAAAAATCAACAAGAAATTTGAGAATAAACCTAATAATCAGTCACTACTGAAAACAGCATTTCTTTTCATACCAAACAAAATGTATGCACATTGAGTCTACTTTTTCAGAATTAAAATTTTAGAATAAGAAGCTTCAGATTACACAATGGCAACTCTGGAAAATGTTCAGTGAAAAAAAAAAACATCAAACACTCCACAAAGTTTATTGATAAGAGTTTCTAGTTGTAGCCTGGCATAACAAAGTAGAGAATTTATTTTTTTTTAATTTTTTTTAATGTTTATTTCTTTTTCAGAGAGAGAGAGAGAGACACGTCAGTGGGGAGGGGCAGAGGGAGAGGGAGACACAGAATCTGAAGCAGGCTCCCGGCTCTGAGCTGTCAGCACAGAGTCCAATGCAGGGCTCCAACCCACGAACCATGAGATCGTGACCTGAGCCGAAGTCAGACATTTAACCGAATGAGCCACCCAGGCGCCCCACAAAGTAGTGAATTTAAAGCAACCCAGTTCAATACGGTATTTTCTTAATAAATTATTACTAAACTCCTGATTCAACCATTGCCACAAAGAATCAAGCTCTCCAGGCTGCCTGTGTGGCTTAGTTGTTAAGTATCTGACTTTGACTCAGGTTATGATCTCATAGTTTGTGAGTTCGAGCCCCACACTGGGTGAGCTCAAGACCTGCTTGGGTAGCCCCGCTTCTCTCTCTCTTCTTCTCCCTCTATCTTTCTATCTGCCCCTCCTGGGATTTTCTCTCTGCCCTTCACTCACTTGTGCCCTTTCTCTCTTTCTCTCTCTTTCTCTCACTCTCTCTTTCTCTCTCTCTCTCTCAAAAAAAAAAAAAAAAGAAAGAAAGAAAAAGTAATCAAGCTATCCAACTAATAAGCAACAGAACTGTAGTCACAAATACCCCTCGATGAAATTCAGCTAAATTTATATTCAGTGATATTTTTAAAACATCTAATAGGTTTCCTCTAGATCCCTCCCCAAAAATATAACACACTCACTCTTTTCTTTCATACTTCAGCAGAAATTAAAATGATAAACATTTTGAGGGGAGGACTTGTACTACATTGTTTTATGTATCTTACAGTGCCTGGCACCATATAGAACACACACTACAAGTATTCAGTAAGTATCTATAGCTGGTGTATAACCTTATTTGTTTTGAAACAGCACATTCTGGATATTAACACATTTTACATATACCACACAACTACCAGAATAATAAACCTCTAAAAGAAGGCTCTGGCCCATCACTCTCTTCCTTCAATGACATTCCTTTGTCTGAAAAACTTCTGCCAAAGCTTCAAAGCCCAACTCAGCTATTCCCTTCCATGATTCCCTTAGTCTGGGTGGCACCTTTCCTACTGCGTTTTCACTACACCCAGAGGTCAGTTCTACCACACAACTTATAATGTATTGTTAAGTTGCCTGCTTCCCAACTAGACCAGTGGTTCTACTTTCTGGTTTCATGCTCCTTTTATTTTTTTTTAAGTTTATTTATTTAGTTTGAGACAGAGAGAGAGACAGAGGGAGAGAGAGAGAATCCCAAGCAGGCTCCGAGCTGTCAGCACAGAGCCTGCCCGACGCAGGGCTCGAACCCATGAACCGTGAGATCACGACCTGAGCTGAAATCGAGAATCAGACATTTAACCAACTGCGCCACCCAGGTGCCCCTCAGGCTCCTTTTACACTCTTAAAAATTATTGAGCTCCAAAGAGCTTTTGTCTGTGTGTAATGTAACTATCAATATTTAGCATGAGAAATTAAAATGGAGAATTTTTAAAAATATTAATTCATTTTAATATAATAATGAATCTATTATTTGTTAATGTAAATAACATTTTATGAAAAATAACTATGATTTTCAAAACCAAAAAGAAACCAGTAAGAAGAGTGGCATTTTCTTACATTTTTGTAAATCTCTTTAATGTCTGACTCAACAGAGAACAGCTGGATTTTCATATCTGCTTCTGCTTTCCATCTATTATGACATCCGAAATGTCTTGTAGTCTCTGAAAAACTACACTGTATTCTCGGGGAGAGAATGAGAATCAGAAAGAGCAAATAACGTCTTGATATTATCATGAAAATAGTTTAGCCTTTGCAGACCTTTTCAAAGGGTCTTAAAGGGGTCCTGGGGCCCCGGACCACATCTCCGGAACCTCTGCTCTTAATAGTTAAGTCCTTGCAGACCATGACGTTCCTTTTCTTTGTAACTTCAGAACCTGAAATGGTACGTGATTCATGACAGGTATGCAAGAAGTGCTTTTCCTGAGTGCACGAACAAATGGGGGGGATGAACAAATGATCACAAATAAATTCGGGCTGCCTTCTAGTCCCTTCCCTGACAATTTCCACAATACGAATCTCCACAAAATTCAAAAAGGAAATATAATGGTTGGGTGACAGTAATTAAACATCAATTACCATCCATCTGAATGAGTAGTTCAGACTTGACTCTGCGACTTGCCTCGTGTTCATCAGAGGTTCCTCTTCGACTGCAGATGGAATCTATCTCATCAATGAAGATTGTGGTGGGTGCATAAAATCTAGCCTTTGTGAAAAATATTTTAAAGAAACCATTTAATGAGCTCATAAAATAATCTGATTTTTTTAATGCCATTTCCTCCTCCTAAGGAAATGGTAAAAACAAAAAGAGAAGAAATTTTGCACTGCTTTAATGTCACCATGTGGTTACCAACAGGGATTAAATCATTTATATCACATAAAGGAAATTTCTAAAAATAAAAGCTATATGGTTGGTGAAGGTAGCTGACATACATGGGGATTCATAATACTATTATTTATACTTTCTGTATTTGAAAATTTCCAAAATACAAATCTTTTTAAAGACAAATTACCAATCACCATCCTCAAACATACATACTTTCTTAAATAACTACCGCAAATCCCTTATGAAAAAGGAACAAACGTCAATGATAGATCAATTTGATTTTTAAAATATACATTACAAAATACTCTGCTCAACCAGCTCATTAGAAATACAGAAATATCAAACATACACAATTCCAAAGTGTCTTCAACCCTCACTGCAAAGGATGCTGAAGGGCCTTCTCTTATGTCAGAGAGGAAAACACACATCAACTACTCCACAAAACCCACTACCCCATATCTTACTCATGGGTCAAGAACTGTTCAACTGTAAGTCCATTTGCCCTTTGAAAAACAGATCCCCAGGTGAATGGATCTAGATTTATAGGGATATCATTTGTCTACACAAACAGTACTTTGAAATCTGAATATATAGATCATCACTCACCATTTCAAACAACAGACGGACTAACTTCTCAGATTCACCTCTATATTTAGATGTCAATGTAGAAGAGGAAACATTGAAGAATGTTGTGCCACATTCGGTGGCAACAGCTTTAGCTAGCATAGTCTTCCCAGTGCCGGGGGGTCCAACCATCAGTACGCCCTGAAATTTCAAAAGATGTATTTAAATGTTTTATCAGATTAAAATACATTCTTATAAAGTATCATCAGCTATTGGCATACATAAAAATCCCCATCAAAAGGTAAACCCAATTATCACAGTGAAATCATGGTGCATTTGATATGAGTATCATTTTACAGAGTAAGAAAAAATGAAGACTGATTTCATAAAATGTCTCGAATCAGAGGTAGTCAGAAATGGGTGTTACAACAAAAGGCCCAGACAAGAAGAAATCTTCTGATACATTTCGAAAGAACCTACCCAGGGGCACCTGGGTGGCTCAGTTGGTTAAGCGTTCAACTCTTGGTTTCGGCTCAGGTTATGATCTCACGGTTCATGAGTTTGAGCCACACTCTGGGCTCTGTGCTGTCAGTGTGGAGTCTGCTTGGGTTTCTCTCTCTCTTAGTCTCTCTCTGGTCCTCCCCCACTCATACTCTCACTCTCAAAATAAACAAATAAATTAAAAAAAAAAAAAAAAAAGAACCGACCCAATTTTCTTAAACCTGGAAGAAGATACGTATGTATAGTCTTGAGCACTGCTTAAGAATGACTGCTCTATTTAAACATAAAATAAAACCTTTTCTACCAAATCTAGTAGAATTACATATTCCTTGCCCTCCTAAGGGACAAAACCAATCTTCCACAGTACATAATACACAGTTTTTAATCAAAACTAGATCTACTTATCAGCTAGTAAGGTAACTGAAATCTAGTGGCAATTCAAGCATAACCAATTTAGCTAGCATTTCGTCAGCTTAATGTGCTAGACAATAGTTTACATACGGTAGTGTTACCGATGGAAGAGCCACTAAATATAACAGACTCAAAACTACATTTCAGTTACTTAATACCTTTGAAAACAAAACTATTCTGTAAAAATAAATCAATAAGGAGTAAAAATTATTCAAGAACACCAATCCTTTAGTGTTGAAGACTACTGGATTTTCAGATACTTCCTATTTTCTTCTGACACTTTTAATGGGAGTGCAGATATATAGGTGACGTTACATTTCTTTTGTATAATAGTGGATGATCTTAATAATTCCTTCCCATTTATTTGGCTTAATAAGCTTCTGGGGATTTACATTTTGAAAACTATGTGCACATAAAAGTTTCAGAAATTTAGAAACTGTCCAAACCCTTTTCTAGTGTAAAAATTAAGAAAAGGAAAACTCTTTTAAAATAGAGCCTGGAGGCCAGAAGGGGGAGCTCTCACACCCTACAACCCCTAGTCGATTGCAGACCCAAGGGGAAGAGATCGGTCTTGCAAGTCTATGCTACCTTAGCTACTTTACCACCCCAGCAGGAGGAAGAAAGGTTTTCCTACTCCCCTGGCAACAGTCCAGCCAATGAAAGAGTGTCATAACCCAGCGAATGAAAAACCACTATACTTTAACCTTACACTTTGCTCCAATAGATTTTCCTTTTCTTTTTTTTTTAATGTTTATTTATTTCGACAGAGAGAGAAGCAGCAGTGTGGAGGGGGTGCAGAGAGAGAGAGAGAGTGAGAGCGAGGGAGATTCCCAAGCAGGCTTCCTGCTGTCAGTGCAGAGGCCAACTCAGTACTCTAAATCAAGAGTCCGACAGTCAGATGCTTAGCTGACTGAGCCACCCAGGAGCCCCTCCAATACACTTTTTCTTTGCAACAGGCCTCCCAATTTCTCCTTTCCTCTATAAAAGAGTGTTCCTCTCCTTTGTTCTCCAGTCTTGCCTATGGTTCTGCCATAGCTTGCTTGTCCTAAATTGCAATTCTCTGCTATTCCTAAATAAACCCAGTTTTTGCTGATAAAGTAACTGAGTTTTATTTTTCAGGTTAACACAGCTATAGAATTCAGACACCCAGAAAGAGCAGAGGTCACTAGGATTTAAAACACTACTTTTATAAAAAGTATTTTGCTTTGCAAGGAGCCTTTAACGGTGCATGAGATTGGTATTTTGGCAACTGTAAAAACAACTAATATAGCACAGCTATAGCCAAATTCATTATTTCTTTTTCTAATGTCCCCTTTGAATGCCCTTCTCAGTTCCTGTAATGTCCTTCAATGGGGCCACCTCCAACAGGAGCTAATTTCCAAAATTAGCATCTGTACATAGATAGATTCACACAGTACAGTATTTATAAACGTCAGCTCCTCTTTCAATTATCTCCTCGGTTTCCTGTATCTCCTTCTCTATCGGCTCCTTCCCTCAGTATATAAACAGATTTAAATCTGTCCTGTTAACAAAAAATCCTTCACTCGACCCTACATATCCTCTAGCTACTATTCACCTCGCCTTCCCTTCTCAGCCAACCTTCTTAAAGAAATGGTATGTGTTTACTATTTTTTCTTTATGAGCTACAATCCGCCTTCCGCCTCCACTAATTCACTAAAACTGCCTAATTTACTAATGCCAGGGTCATTTTTCAACTTCTGTCGTTTCTCCTTCTCTCTGTCCATTGACGGTGCTGATACCTAACGGTCATTCCCTCTTCCTGAAACGCTTTCTCCCTGGGTTAATTCTATGACCCTCTTCCTTCCCTGAGACTCCTCCTACTTGGGACTCTCTTCAGTGCCTTTCGGGTCTCCTCTTCCTCTGCCCTTTACATTCTCAAAGCGATTCCAAGCCTTTTGCTCTTTTCCCTTTATAGACCTCCTTGAACCATCTCATCCACATGCATATTCTCACTATTTTAATTTAAATCCAAACTCTGTCCTAAGCTCCACACCTCTATTTCCGATTACTTGCTGAGTATTTACCTAAACATATTTTGTTTCTATTTAAACCTGCACCTCTTCTCAATTTCCAGTATCAGTTTATAGTATGCATGCTGTATAATAAAGAATTTGGCTGTTTTTTCCCCCCAGTTCCTGGGAGGTGGAGACCACAAATCCTCGGAATTTCCAAAGTGACAGGAGTGTCTTTGTCGTTTCATTTGAATCCTGAAATTTTATGTTAATGTGGTGACTCATGGTAGGCCCCTATATAGTTTATGCTAATGAGATAATTCAGATGGTAGCTGGCCTTGCCAGAAAAACCAACCATAGGATCAGAGCGTTAGGACTTTGAGCCAACTTTGGGTTGAGTGATGTCAACCAGACCTCTAGAGAAAGGAGACTGGAGACTGAGACACGTGGGCAGTGATTCAATCAATCCCAGCTATGTAATGAAACCCCAATAAAAACCCTCCACAGTGAAGCTTGAGTGAGCTTCCTTGCTGGCAGGACTCTATGTGTTGTCACACACCCATGTGCTAGGAGGGCAAAGCAACCTGACTCTATGGACAAAAAAACAACAGCAGCTTCGCTTCCGGCATCCTCCTGATCTTGCCCCTATGCGCTTCTTCCCTTGGCTAGTCCCGATTTGCCTCCATTTGCTATGATAAAAATTGTGATTGTAAGTACAGTGCTTTCCTAAGGTCTGTGAGTCATTCTAGAGAATTGCCAAATCTAAGGGGATAGTAAGAACCCCCAAATTTATAGCCAGCTGGCCAGAAGTGAAGGAGACCTGGGGACGCCCAAGTAGGCAGCTGGCATCTGAAGTGAGGACAGTCCCACGGACAAGTGCCTTCAACCTATGAGGTTTGGCCCAAAGTAGCTGGTGACCCAAGTAACTGCACGCTCCTTCAATTAAGCCTGGAATTTGGGGGTCATACAACTTGTCCCTCTTCCTCATCCCTATAAACTATTAGTCATATCTTTTATGTATCTCATAAATCCACCCATTGTTCACTGGCCAAATAACAAATGCCTTTGTTCAGGTCCTCACTGTTCAGCTCGACTGGTGCAACATCTTCTTAATCAGATTCCTCATCTATGCCCATCTCCAGTCCATCCTCCATACTTCTGGTCAAGGTGATCTTTCTACGTTTGCAAATCACCCTCCTGCTAAAGACTTACAGAGCTTGGGGCGCCCGGGTGACTCAGTCGGTTAAGCCTCCAACTCTTGATTTCGGCTCGGGTCACGATCCCACAGTTTTTGAGTTCAAGCCCTTCGTCAGGCTCCACGCTGACAGCACTGAGTCCACTTGGGATTCTCTCTCCCTCTCTCTCTGCCCCTCCCCCCCTGCTTGCTCTCTTTCTCTCAAAATAAATAAGAGAACTTTATAAAAAAAAGATTTACAGGGCTCATCGTGATAGGTGGGTGCATGCCTACTATTCCTGCTGTCTTAAAGCTCTTTTTTTTTTTTTAACGTTTTTTTATTTATTTTTGAGACAGAGAGAGACAGAGCATGAACAGGGGAGGGTCACAGAGAGGGAGACACAGAATCTGAAACAGGCTCCAGGCTCCGAGCGGTCAGCACAGAGCCCGACGCGGGGCTCGAACTCACGGACCGCGAGATCATGACCTGACCCGAAGTCGGCCACTTAACCGACTGAGCCACCCAGGAGCCCCTTAAACCTCCTTTAAATACCTACTTTTAAATACCTACTTTTCTCTCTTTTAAATATCGTTTTAACAGTTACAATAAAAAGGGAATATACAGTAATATGTTACCAAAATTTGGTAGATTTGTAACAGTCCACAAAAGTTTTTAAATTGTAGAAGACAATCAAAATGCTATGGGTATTCCAAGCTATTTGTGTAAATACACAATTTCTCCTCTTCTTTACTGTAAGGCATGTCCAAAGAGAAAGAGATATTGAGAAGAGAAACAGACCTTCCTACGTCATTCAGAAGGGCAAAGTAAGATCATGGTTTTATTTCACTCCACCAGTCAGATTTGCCTGTGACTAAGACCAAACAAAGTTCCAGGCAGCCATTGTCAGAAGGTTCTTTTTTAAGATGCCAAATAAAAGCAACGGACTTGGGAACTAGCCCTGGGCAGACTTTTTAATCTGAAGTAGAGGGCATGTCTTAGAATTATACCATGCTTAACTGAAGTGACCAAAATTATTAACAGTGAGAAACACGTCAACTTTTAGAAAGGCATTTATTTGATCAAACACTTATTCTATGAGATTCCCTGCTGTTTAGGGGCACCTGGCTGGCTCTGTTGGGAGAGCATGCGACTCCTGACCTTGAGGTCGTTGAGTCTGAGCCCCAGGTGAGGTGTACAGATTACCAAATAAATAAATAAGTAAATAAGTAAATAAATAAATAGACTCTTTAATTTGCTTCTTAATTTTTTTATCTACAGAAACAGACATCTAGAAAATTCTTAAAGCTAATCCCTAGCTTGGCAAACCTGAGGGGCGTGACTTAACTGAAGACGGTAATTTCAACACTCTGTCCCTCTCTTGCCATGCAGAGGCAACACACCTCAACTACAAATTCAAATCCAGGTATTTAGGGGGTACACAAACCTTTTACTCACTGTGCTAACAAACACATAAAGAAACCACAATGGTGTCTTTCATTATCACGTAAGCCACACTTTTATACCTATTTTATTTTAATACATGCTCACCTTCCACGGCCTTCTAATCCCTTTGAAAAAGTCAGGCATCCACATTGGCAGAACAACAGCTTCCCTGAGCAACTTCTTAGCTTCTTCCAAATCTGCTATGTCATCCCTTTGCAACGACAGCAAAGTTTCGTGTTTATTCAAGGACACCTCTGACTTTTGGGCAATACTAATTCTTTTAAATTTTTTATTTATGAAGTTATTATTACATTAAGAACATGATTTAATTAATACTGCATAAAATGATCAGTGAAAACATATGGCAGTTATTAATTAGGACATATTATTCAATTAACAACCTTCATCAGTTATGGCAACATCAAATTAACATGTAAAATGTCTTGGTTATATTTTGAAAGAATTGTCCTGTCAATCCTACACACTCATATATTAGGCATGAAGTCACAGTCAGGAAGATTAATGGATAATAAGAAAAGACTCACACCAGGCCACCCAATAACGTGCTTTCTCTGCTACTTTAATTTAAGAACTTAAAGACTAACCAATGAATGCTAGGATTCCTGGATACGATGTCTCTCTCAAGAGTTTCTACCAGATCCTTATCATAGCCCGCACCATCAAATTTGGGAATTTCACCATCACTTGCACCGTCTTGCATATTCTTCCTTCCCTGGAGACAGATATAAAAACAGTACTGTTCAATAACAAAAGATCATTTTAGGGGCGGCTGGGTGGCTCAGTTGGTTGAACGTCCAACTCTAGATTTTGGCTCAGGTCATGATCTCACGGTTTGTGGGATCGAGCCCCGCCTTGGGCTCTGTGCCGACAACTCAGAGCCTGCTTGCGCTTCCCTCTCTCTTCCTCTCTGCCCCCTCCTGACACATGCACTCTTTCTCTCAAAATAAATAAACATTTTTTAAAAACACACAAAAAAAGATAATTTTAATTAACATCACTGAGTTTCAAAATATAATGTAATCATTTTAAATAATTTTTTTGTTATTTTAAGATAGTGTTTTCTGATTACCCAAATGCTACCCTTCCTTGTTCATTTCCTCAGAAACAGATGAATTGGCCAACTTTATTATCCACTCCTTCAAATTTACATCCGTGGACGGACAGTTGCAAGTAAGACTAAAATGACCCTTGCTAGATATTTCTGAATTTGTGGATGCAGGAAATTTCCACCACCACCAGAGAATACACAGACTATTAATGCAGAGGACAAAACAACCTTAATTCACTGAGAACCTACTACATGCCAATGAATCTCACATATAACTATCTCATTTAATACTCACAACAAGGTAGGTATTATTATCCTTATTTTTACAAATGAGGACCTAGGACTCAGGTGAAATAACTTAATCACCCATAATTATTAAATGGCAGAGTAGAGATTTTAATGCATCTCTTCCTGACTCCCCGAACCCGTGCCCTTTGCACAACATCAGACCATCTCATGCCTAATGGAGTCAGCTTACAGCTTAAGAGCTTTACAAACTATGACATCCTTCAAAGCAACCAAGAAGAGGCTGCATATAGGGAAAGAGTTGGGACTCTGAACTGCTTCTTACAAAGCCTTTTCCCTGTTACTCTAAGCGCCCCTCAGGATTCAGGGGTTTCTTCCTAGTAAGGTCCTTGGACCACATCATAAAGTCATTGTAGTGATAATGGTAAAAGGACCTTTTTAAGTGGTGCTATTAAGACCACTAAAGCAATATACTTTACCCCAATTCTTCATTTAATAATATGGTGGCTTTAAAAAAAGAATTACATGCTCTGTTTTCCATGGGGTTCTGCCAAGATTTACTCAGCTTTGAAGAGCTTGAAATGAAATGTGCTCAGTTGCTAGAGATAGTTCAACCAATGGAACGACGTCAGAGGACAGAGCCAAATACCTCCCCAGAGCTTCAGCCCCACAGTTACTGTCTAATACAAAAACGAAAGGGAAAGTAGTCAAAAAATGAGTCAATATCCTAAGCTTAAATCTGAAGGGAGAGAACAGCAATGAACCCCTCCTACCACACTTCATCTGAGATACACCATAGGCTTGACCATAAGTGCCGACAGGGGACTAAATGGCTCCCTTTGGGCAAATGCTCTAGTTCATTAAGCCACTAGGTAAATGACCAAATAGTGATTTTGGTGACTCGACCCAAAAAATGAATAATTTTCTGTTTCTAGGTAGCACAGTGCCACTATCAAGCTGAATTTTCAGAAAGATTCTTGTATTTCAGATGATAGATATTAATATTGACACTATGAAAAAGAGTAAATTTCGGGGCGCCTGGGTGGCTCAGTCAGTTAAGCATCCAATTTCAGCTCGGGTCACGATCCCACAGTTCATGAGTTCAAGCACTGCATGGGGCTCTGTGCTGACAGCTCAGAGCCTGGAGCCTGCTTCGGATTCTGTGTCTCCCTCTCTCTCCGCCCCTCCCTCTCTTGTGCTCTGTCTCTGTCTCTCTCCCTCTCTCAAAAATAAATAAACATTAAAAAAAAAAAAAGAGTAAATTTCTGGCATACCTACACAACAAACATTACATCTACAAATTTAAAATGAGCTCGGTCTAGAATCACATTTTATAATACAGGTAGGGCACAGTTACAAAGCCACATTCAAAACAAATCACCAGAAACTAATCCCTTTAAAAACTCTTCCAGGGCCCAGTCTGTTGAGCATCCAGCTCTTGACTTCAGCTCAGGTCATGATCTCACAGTTTGTGGGTTCAAGCCCCGCATCCGGCTCTGCACTTGGGATTCTCTCTCTCTTCCCCTCCCCTGCTCGTGCTCTCTTTCTCTCTCAAAATAAATACACTTAAAAAAAAAAAAAAAACACCTCTTCTAGAAATAAATCAACTAAAGCATGCAACAGAAACTGATATATCTGAGACTTAAGTCTCGAAATGGCATCATAATTTAAGACCTGCCAAAAAATTACTATTAAAAAATGTAGGTAGACATCCATTTTAATATGAATGTCCAAGTGGTAGGAAAGACTTGATAAATACTACCAAGAGAAAGAAAAAGCTGTACACTTATCTGAAAGTAATAGAAGTCAGAGGATTTTTAAGAATAATAAATACGTGAGCATCTGTCTAACACATTTCATTGTGCAGTAGGTTGTATCGGTGAATGCATATACACTATCTGCCCTCATTGAGCATCTAGTCTGGTAGGGGAAACAGGGAACAAGTAAACAAAACAAAAACACACATAATCATAAACTGCGAAATGCTACGAAAAATGTGGGTGGTCAGGGTGGCTAAAAGGTATTGAGCAAATAAAACAGATTGGAGAGGAAGGCAGGGGCCAGCTCACCTAGGCCCCTGCAGGTCACAGTGAGGAGTTTGGATTTTATTCTAAGTGCACGGGGAAATTTCTGAAATGTGTTCAATAGGGAAGTAACAGGATCCGATTTACATTTTTAAATGATCCTTCTGCCTACCATGTGGGAAAAGGATGGGGTGGAGGGAGGAGAAGCAGCAGAGAAAGAAAAGCCTCTATTACACTACTCAAGGTCAAGCCTCTTAATTCGCAGAAGAGGAAATATAGGTGTAAGCCAGTCAAATGACCTGCCCTAGAATCCAAAGTTTATCAAAGGTAGAGATGAGATCTGAGTACAAATAAAGCAAAAAAGATTCTAGGAACTTTTACAAATCAAAATGGTGACGTTATTAAAGAAAAAAATTAGGGAAACTAAAAGTAAATCATTTGGTTACATTGAGAAATCAACAAAATAGGTGACCATTATCCTTCAAAACAAATACCCAGCTAACCCGGAATAGGGATATCAAATATAAGTAACTGTAGTTTCAGTTCATGGGCTAGACTAACTGTAATACCTAAAAGGGACTGAGTTTTCAGGCAACTAAGATAACCTCACCCAAGATATTATTACCTGTACAGTTTATCAATGATAACAATACTAGCTGCAATAACACTGAAATGATCTCAGAATTCTTTGCTTAGATTTTCACATTAATTGACAAAGGTCAACACTAGCAAGAATCTGATATTTAGCATGAAGTCTAACAGCCCTTTTTCCTCAAAATATTTTAGTATCTTTTTGCTAACATCTCAATTACCCTTATCAAGAAAGATTTGTTAATGATCTTTCATTAGTATTGGCTCATCGTTCTATTTGAAAAAAAAAATGAGGCTAAAATTAGCAACTAACCCAATATTAGATAGAGTCCATTAATAACACAGCTTGGCCTAAAGCACAAACAACGGTTTTTGCATTTTATTGTGTGCCTCCCCACAGGGGCAGATGAAGTGGAAGATGGTCAGTTACAGCTCTGAGTCTTGCGTTTCAGGTGACAAGTGAATTAGACCCAGAGAAGGATACCCAGGGTGAGAAAGGATTGAAAAACCACATCATATAGAGGAGAATCAAGGACACCAGAGACATTTAATGTAAAGAAGAAAACACTAACGGAGCCACATGACCAACTGACCTGTTCACCTCCATCTCCTCTATCTTATTCTAAAAGAAAGAACTGGGACCAATAGAAAGTGACAAAGGATATAAATTTCAGATCAGCAAAACAATTTTCTAACAATGGGTTCTGTCTAACAAAGGGGTCATTGCTCTTGTTAGGTGGTGAGCTACCCAACATCAGAATTACTAGCTAATTAGTAATAAAAAGCCACTGGCCCACAGTCCCAGTGATGTCTAAGTTCATCTCAACTGAGGTCAGCAACATCACGCCAGTAGTTTGGAATCGGTCATAGAAGTACTTATACTACAGAAATCAGCTGATGGTATAAATCGGGGCTTGATTGTTTTGTTAACAGTCTAGACTTAAGAAAATAAGGGGGGGAATGTTAATGCAGGTGAAACTTAAAAGTATGTCATTTCCACAGTTGTTACTTCATAAATAGCGCAGAAATTAAGGAAATATTTTTCCGGTATCTGAAAACCATGATCCGATTCATCGAAGTTGCTCAAATACCTGATGAATGAATGAACTACCGACATACATTTCTATTGTTACACTTTCATCTTACTTGTTAATGAAAAAAAAATACCACCCAACATTCATGTCAGAACTACATTTCTCTTCATCTGTTAACTGCAACCATAGGTTGGCCACAGATACAAGATTAGTAAAAATCAGCAGAGGCCTTGTGTGAGAGTCCATTAGCTCTACAAAATTTACAATAATAGTACTATATATTTTATGATTTGTAATGATGTGCTACACATCCTTAACATCAGATTTATAACAAATGTGTGAATGTGTATATACACACACATTTTCAGGAAACTAGTTACTGAACGTTTACCAGTACACTACTAGTTAGATGATCATCGTTCGTCAAATAGTACCCATATGATGGTATCCTTTTCTTCAAGGAAAAAAAAGTTTTCTTCAAGTCACTGTTTATCTGTACAAGGACCCATCAACAGCTCTCAATCCAGTTTATAACATCTCTCCACATCAGACATCCAGACATCCCTACACTTACTCAGGGATGATAAGGAAAGGATTCAAAAAGGGTCATTTGTTACATGAAATTCAATGAAATAAAGTCATTGACATGTAATAATTTTAAATTAATTCTATTAATATAATTTACCATGCTTTATTCTGAATTCTATTTAAAAGCACATACAGCTTTAATCAGGAGATCATAATGGAAGCACTGCTCATTTCACTAAGAGTTAATTCACCATAGAGCCATAGTCTGAAAATACTTGAGAATCAGAGTTTTATGAATTAAACTTATTTTCGGTTGTAGTACAAAAACATTTCCTCTGCTACCTAATATTTTTAAACCATCTTTTTTCAATAAAAAAAATGCATTTATTATTTCTGCGTCTATTTCTATACCGACCCTAGGTTTAAACAGTTAAATAATAATACATCAAGGGGCACCTGGCCGGCTCAACTGGTGGAGCACGTGACTCTTGATCTCAGAGTTGTGGGCTTGAGCCCCCTGTTGGGTATAGAGATTACTCAGAAAGATAAAAATCTTTAAAAAGAAATAATAATACATCGAACGTTCTTAGGTACATTCAAATAAGACTGACAAATATAGCTGTAAAGGTGAACTGATTCTTCTGACTCCCTCTCATCAATAAGAAAATAATCAGCGTGAGGTCAGGAGTCACACTTTATTAGAGTCTGTATTCCCAGTCCCTGCAAAGTATGACTAATACAAAGTACGCACACAATAAAGGTGTGTTAAGTAAACAGGGTAACAAACTGGCTTATGATGAGTCTGTGGACCTCAGGGAGAGAAAAACTGTAAGGGCTGAACAACAGATCACCACACACAGTGATGGTTACTGATTTAAAAACCAGTATTTTTAAGCTTGGACCTCACTGGAAACCTGTCAACAGTTTTAAAAAAAGAGCGGGGGGGGGGGGGAGGTAGGGGGGGTGCTTAATCACTCTCAGAAAAGGAGCTGGAAGATCTTATAAAAGGCATCCGTGATACATTAAAATAAGACAGTAAGCGTTTTCAAACAAGAGGCTGCATAGCATACCGATTAAAAGCCCAGGTGTTCAAAGAGTTCAACTCCTAGCTCCCGCACCAACTTGTGCAGGTGCGATGCTGGTGCCTCAATTTCTTCATATGTAGAACAGGGGAAATAATGCTGAGGTCACAGAAACTTATAGGAATTAAGTAAGCCACCATATATATAAAGCTTCAAACATCCAACGATACTGAGAATCTTGGGTGAGGTACAGAATTTCTCATGTCCTCACTTTTTTTTTTTTTACATCTATAAAGTTAAGCGTTGAAGTACAAATTCATCTGAGATCATGAGCTACTGTATACAAATATATAATTATATAATTTTTATACATATTCATGTAACTAAATACTTTTCCTCAAAATAATAGTGTCCTTACTATCGCCAATGCATTCTGAATTTTCTAGTCTACTCTCCTTTAAAAAAAAAAAAAGAAAAAAAAGCTGGTTGCAATACACAAAACTAATTTTAAAAAACCAACAGCACTGGGAACCAAAATATCTCTGAGGAGGCGTCCGATACAAGGTACTCATTTTCAAATTAGCTTTCAAAAGCAGTTTCACCTAAACTTCCTCGAACCCTATCACAGGTCTCAGTGAGTTTTAGGGACATGGTATTCTAATGGGTATTTGAGTGCTTACAATGATCATAACTGAACCACGTACGCTTTTCAAATACTAATAAACTTTGCATTCGTTTTTCTTAATTGTAGTCCCTTTTGTGTCCAGAGTGACTCAGAAGACATCTTTTATCTTCAAACAACTGTAGAGTTCTCTTTTTAAAAAAATAAAGGGCTTACTTTCCAGTGACATTCTGAGTACTTACATGTCAGTGAAAGAATAGGATTTAGAAAATTATTTGGAACTTTTTAAGAGAAAGACAATTTGCAATCTCCAGAAAAATCTGACATTCGACAAATGCTGCCTCATTGCTTTGTTCTTTGCTGACGAATCACATTAAAAATCAACATTTATTTAATTGTTCCGGGACTCTTTTCAAATCCAATCCATATTTTTAGTCTAGTTTGGTAGGGATATTCCATTAATATGAAAAAATCCTAAAATAAGGAGGAAAAAGATCTGTGACTTCACAAATTCCATTCCAAGCTCCATTCTGTAATCTATGACCTGGGGCTAGGTACTTCGGCTCTCTCCCTCGGTTTCTTCGGCTCTCTCCCTCGGTTTCTTCATTTGTAAAATGGGAAAAAGAGGACTACCTACTTCATGGGATGGTTTCATGGATTAATGTCTAATTGCTCTGAATGGTGCCCAGCGAGGAAGCATCCAAATAAACCAAGACCAAGGTTATTCTCTTGCGTTATGTGAAATTACGGTGAAAGCCTGGCATTTCCTCACACAGTTCTAAAAGTTTTCCTGAAAGCTACGAGCAGAGTGAGGGTTGGACTTTAGCCCCTACTTTATGTTCCAAAGTGCACGCCAGGGTTAACTGACAAAATGAAGAACAAGGAAAGAAACAAAAATGACAGATAACATAGAGATTTTTAAGTATCCATTCAGATGGCTTTTGATAATGGGGGGAAAATTTCACCAGCAGGAACAATTAATTAATTTATTGGTGTCCCTCATGAATCCCAAAAAGGATCGGAGATGGAATCACTTACTGTTTTATGGTATAATAGCTCTGACAAATTATCAATGTAAAAATATCTAATTCCTTTACTGTGTCCTAGCGAGGCAGACAAGTAGAATCTATCTCTGAATCTAGCTCATGAACAGAAATACTCCAAAAACACCGGTTGTATTCTACCAGACACAAGGCCTAGGAAGGTGGTCTGTGCAGAGTCCTTATCTACTAATTGAAATCATACATCATAAAAATATTCCAACACAGCATCTAATCTTTAAGGATAACAACTTGCTATTAGTGGTAAGTTATATTTTCATTATAAGTGTTCTGGTATCGACATGATGACATATCCTGAATCTCTAGCTAGGAAAATGTTCAACTTCTTGGTCGCAATTCAACAATCATCATCATTCATTTATGACGTCACAATGGAAATGGGAAATGCTATCGCTAAAAATCTAATTTTGTTTTCACTAAAACTAAAGCTAAAAGATGGGTCAGGTCATCCTGGCTGGCTCCCTACTCTATAAGATTATCTTCAGCCCATGTTTCTAAAGTCCATTGTAAGGGCAGTACAGAATCGCCACCTAGTACTATGTTTATTCACTGGGATGAATTTCCCAGATAAAGTAAATGCACGCAGTGAACCCCAACCTAGGAAAATTCTCTCGTTAAGAGAAAAAAAACCGATATCCGCGTTAAGTCCTTCCCCTACAACTGTTTTCATTTATTGCTCATTTCAATTCAGAATACTTGTTCAAATATATTTTAATTTTTAAAACTTTATTTTGAGTGTTTCTCCCAAAGACCCATTTTACTAAAGATCTGTGTGTCTTTATTGAAATACACCTCTGAGGTTATTAGCATTGCGGGGTTCTGCTTAGATTGCAAAGACTGCTTGGGGTTCTGAATCAGACTTTTTTTTTTCCACTCTCTTCCGTGTCAAAACCGGGGGTACCCTGAAAACCCGAAAGACATGATAATATTCACCAAAAGCCATGGGCCTCAAGTGAACGAGTTACAAAGAGAGTCTTGCCTTATCCTCTCTTCCTTTTGCTCTATAATCCTTGTCTCTACTGGTGGAGGGTTTTTCACTCTTCGATATAGGATGTGCTCGGCCCACCGGTCCCCGGGCTCCCGGTCCGGGCATTTCTTTCCTCAGAGGTCTTACTTCTCGATTGGGACGCCTTATCTGAGGTGGAGCTCTGACAGGAAAAAAATGAAAATGAAAATTAATCAAAGGCAAAAGTAGTTTGACGCTCTTGTAGTCAATAAAACTATTCAATCAAGAAGCCCTAAATCTCCATCGTTTCCCTTTTGCCAATTCATGGCTACAACTGTTAGATCAGTTCTTAAAAGTACTTTTCTGGGGGGGTAGGGGGAGCAATAGTGCTTTTCTATAAAATAGACTGGTTGATACAATTTTTTAAAAAAAAATTTTTTTTTTTCAACGTTTATTTATTTTTGGGACAGAGAGAGACAGAGCATGAATGGGGGAGGGGCAGAGAGAGAGGGAGACACAGAGTCGGAAACAGGCTCCAGGCTCTGAGCCATCAGCCCAGAGCCCGACGCGGGGCTCGAACTCACGGACCGCGAGATCGTGACCTGGCTGAAGTCGGACGCTTAACCGACTGCGCCACCCAGGCGCCCCTACAATTTTTAAGTACATATAAATGATATGTATAACAGCAGTTATTTTGTCAAAAATAACTATTAATCACCAATAGAGGGCAATACAGACTATTTCCATTTAACAATCTTAATAGTGTAATGGAAAGGCAATTACTTTATCCATTACTGTCTTAAACCCAAACTAAGTAACTTTTAAAAAAACAAAAGCATTTGAAACTAGTATCACATTGCATGTAAATTATACTTCAACTTTTACAAAAGCATTAAAAGCTGAAAGGACAGGAATTCAAAATACAACTATTCGCGCAGTTGACTTAATTTACTGATTTCAATCAAAATTGTTTCCTCTGCTTCTGTGCTGGAAAATCCACCATTTCATTCATCAAATTATAAGCAGTAGGGCTAAACAATGCAATTTTTCATATACAAATTCACTTTTGTGTGAAAATGTTATTCTTGCATCGAAGGTGCCAAAAATCACAGGACCGTTCAAATTACACAGGCCCCCAGATGTGAATGAAGAACTCAGAGCACCATGTATGGCAAAGGATGTTAACTAGACACATGGCAGCCCATTTAACAACATATAAAAATACTGAATCGTCAGGTTCTACACCCGACGCTAATGTTGCATGTCGATTATACCTCAATGTCTTTTAAGTTTTGACAACTATATGAAGGTAAGCATGTGCACCAAGTGACGCATTTTGTTCCCTGTAATGCAAAACACTTCCTCTTCAATAGCGAAACTCTAAGGTTTCTTAGCACAGTATTTAGCATCTCTCTTTGGGTGCTACGGGGACTCTATCCACTCTGTGCCTAATCTCTTGGTTCTTCTTCCTTGGACTGTCTCTGCTTCTGTTTTCCTATCTTTTCTCTCTCTACTGCTCTGCCTTCACTGGTAGCCCTTGAGATCCCATATGTGTATTCCTTTTTTTTTTTTACCCATATGCCATACCTATTATTATCCCTTTTCCAACTTCATGCTTTCAATTCATCCAACTCTTCATGGAGTCTCTCTCCCTGATATCAGAAGTGATACATGTATATAACTCAGAACCCAGCAACACGGAAAAACAGATGAAAAGCCAGGAAGGATGCCAACTTAAGGCAACAGAGGTAAAAAAAACAAAAACAAAAAACAAAAAACTGTTGACATATGGCAGGTCTAATACAGCATCTTCAGACTGCTGGAATGAGACCACCGCATGAAACTGCTGGGATAAGAGAAGCGAGGGCTCTTCGGTTATTACACACTGACATCTGAGTCCTTGGAGCTGACTCAGCTCAATAATTATTTATTGACCACCTATTAGGAGGTATATTGCTACTAGTGTGCTAGGCCCCAGGAGGAGACAAAGATGAATGAATGGGCAATCTTGTGAAAGACATCACGGAAAAGGAACTGGTTACAAGGCATTTTCAAATACAAAGATATTACTGCATTATCAGTTTAGGGCAAGCTTAGTCTCTTAAGCATCTGCCAACAAAGCAACACTGTGATGAGACGGATTTAAGACAACCAAAAACGTTACGCGCTCTGTTCCCGGCATTTCACTGCAACAACTATCTTTTTGACCGAGCGTTTGCTCCGTTTTGCTGAAGGAGCGGAAAGCAGCAGGGCAGCCCTTTACTGTGGGGCGCGCGCATTTGCGCGTGCGTAAACGGCTTCCCTGAATCGGACTCGTGGGGAAGGCCCAAGACGACACAAGGAGAGCCGCGCTCTCTTCCACGCACAACGTACGTCAAGTCCGCCCTTCTGGTGGCAGCTGCGCCTGCTACTTAAACAGTCCGTCGTTGTCTGTGGGCCTGCTTTTTAGAGGCACAGGCAGCCTGAAGCTTTTGCTCCCCAGCAGCAAGCCCGTCCCCTACAGCTGCGCGCCAGGCTGCTCGGCAGTTGCTGGGCTTGCCCGCGAGGCCTCAGCGCCCAGGGCTGAGCCGTAGTGAGTCCCGAAACGTTTCTTCTGCCTTCGCGGCTGGCACATTCCCCGCCTCGGCTTGCTCTCCAGCGGTGGCTTAGGGGTCCCGCTTCAGTCCAGTTGGCACACGCGTCCAGCCCAGGCAGGCTGTGCCGTGAGAAGAATGATGTCCAAGCTCTCGCACAGGCTTGCGTCCCAAGTGTTCGCTGCCGCTGACCTTGTCCCGCCACTCACCATTCTGATGGGCTTTTACGCGGTCTGAACGAAACTGCTCGAGAAGCCAGAGGTGCCCTTTGGGGCAAGACCCGCAACCTCACGGAAAGGGTGCCTGTGCTCCGAGAAAAAGTCTTCGGTTCCATCTCGCTGCGGTTGGATATTACATTTGTAACAGACCCTGGCAACTTCCCAAAGGACATCCTTGATTCTGTTCTGTACTTCCTCCATTAGCGCATCACTGCACAATGTCATGCTTCAATTTAAGGATTCAGTGACAGCTTCCAGGCTGAGGGGAAAAAAAAGAAGTCTCGGGGCTTCTTTTACTGGTCTCGTTTAAAAAGAGGCTTCAGTAGGGTTACACGGCACCACCAACCTCTGCCCCGATGGTCAGAGAAGACGACACCGTACTAGCTTACAGTATTCCCGAGATAGAGAATATCTGATCGATCTGCAGATACAAGATTAGAAGGTCTGCACTATACTCAGTTCTCCTAGATTCCCCTCTAGAAACGGAAAGAAATGCGCTTTCTGTCATATGCAAATAAGCCTAATTTGTTCCAAAATCCAGTTTCCTCTTTCTAAGCTATATTAAGTATCAATATTCTATGGAAATGTTCTTATCAGCACTAGTTGTAACAGCAAACACCTGAAAACAACCCAACTGTCCAGTATCAGAACAAATGCATATATATTCACATAATGATATAATTCACAATATACACATGAACGTGAATTATAACCACATGGAACAACACTAGATGAATCTCAGGACAATTATGTTGAGTGAAAAGGTAGGTTCAAAAGACACATACAGACAGCAACATAGGATACTGTTTGGGGACATAAATATGTGTACTAAAAGTAAAGAAAGGCAAGGGAATGATAAATCCCAAGTCCAGGACAATGTCTGACTCTGAACAGGGAGGGAGGGGAATGGAATGCAGAGGAGCTCATAGGGGATCTTCAAAAGCAATAGTTCAGTTCTTTATCGTAAACTCTTCGCGGGGTCCATGGAAGCTATTGTGTTGTGACGCCTTATACCGTCCGTAATTTGAATTATTTACATTATCTGCTCAGTAGTTAATAAAACTTTAAACCTGATTATACTACAACACTAAGTAAAAGATCCAGGCACCTAAAAAGGGAAATTATAGAATTGCTACAAAGTTTTTGGCATGTTCCAGAAAGACGCACGTGCTAGGGGACGTGATCTCAGAGTCCACATCCTCGGTTGAACCTACTAGACTACTGCCTGGCAAATCTCCATAAAACATCAGGCAACAGAAAGAGAACTGTCTGTATTATAGCACCACTCTTCCATGGTTCCAGAAGTCAAGGGAAGAAGCCCTCTTTCAAAGACACCCTTCATTCCACACCATATTAAGTAACAGGGTCTACAATACTAGCACAATTTTCTCCAATTGTTATATAGGCTCCTTCTTAAGATTCCTACCCATTGACCTCTATTTCTTCTAGCATTTTGTTTCATCATTATTCTAATTTTTTTTTGTTCATACATTGTTAGAATTCTGGTATAAGAATAAGTAATTTAGAACAGGTCCTATACATGCCCAAGAACATAATCCAGATTGTTTACATTTCACTTCTGGACAAGAAGGAAAAATAATCTTATTTTGCTATTAGATTAACTTACACAACTCCAGAATTAAATAAACAGAAAAACACCTCCTCCATATCTAATAAAAAGATAAGAAACATAAGTTCCAAGTAGTTCATACTGATATTTTTGCTATAAGAACTTGGGAGTCAACATATGAGACTTCTGAGTCCAGGAGAAATTATCTGTTAAGAAATCAGGAGGTAAAAAACAAAGCTTAAATAGAAATGAGAGGACTTAGGATTTGAAACTAAACATTAATGATTAAGAATTTTATGTCCACTCTCATCATATATATGACTGCTATTTTTTCAAATCAGTAAATACTTATTGTTTACCTAATAAGTACAGAACTATGCTGGGTATACTACTGCCACAAAAACATTGCAGGGCACCTGGGTGGCTCCATCAGTTAAGCGTCTGACTCTTGATCTCAGCTCAGGTCATGATCTCACTCATTCGTGAGTTGGAGCCCTGCAAGCTTGCTTAGGATTCTCTTTCTCCCTCTCTCTCTGCCCCTCCCACACACACTCTCTCTCTCCCTCAAAATAAATAAATTAAAAAAAAAAAAAAACCATCATAAACACTATTCCTATCCTCACAGAGAAACAACACGGTGATCTGAAGTCAGCATGAGATTTAGAATCCTAGGGGAAGCCGGGTGGCTCAGTCAATTAAGCGTCCGACTCTTGGTTTTGGCTCAGGTCATGATCTAATAGTTCGCAAGATGGGCTCTATGCTGGCAGTGTGGAGCCTGCTTGGGATTCTCTCTCCCCCTCTCTGCCCCTCCCCACTCGTGCTCTCTCTCTCTCTCTCAAAAAAAAAAAAATTGGTCTACCAATTATTGATTATATGAGCATATTACTTACTATCTATACTCGTCATGTTCTTCCTCTGTAAATGGAGATGTTAATACTTCATAGAATTTGTAAATCTATTTGTCACTAATATAACATGTTCAGTAAAATGTAAACACAGTACACAACTCAATAAATATTAATACCATATAACCACCAGTAGATGAAGATATAGAACATTTCCCAATATCTCAGAAAGCTTTTTCACGGTTCCTTTTAGTCAATATCAACCCAGAAGGTAAGCACTGTCTGACCTTATTATCGTAAGTTAGGTTTGCCTGTTCTAGTTTCAGAGAAATGGAATTCTACAGTACATACTTTTACTTGGTCTTTCAACATTACCTGTGAAATCCATCCATGTTCCTGCACGGAGCATGAGTTCATCTTCCTTCAATGTTGTGCGGTATTTTATTGTGTAAATATAATTACAACATATCTATTCTACCATTGATGAACACTTGAGCTGTTTTCCATTTGACACTATTATTAAAGCTTCTACGAATATGGGGTTATGTTCATGGTAAACATAAGCATTCATTTCTTTGTTATGTACCCAGGAACAGAACTGCTGGATCATCAAGTACATGTAAGAGTAGCTTTAGTAAATGTAGCTAAACAGTTTTCCAAAGTGATGACGTCATGCTACATTCGCATCAACAATATATAAGAGTAGCAGTCACCCCATCCCAGCCATTCTGGTGGAGGTACGATGGCATCTCATTATGGCTTTACTTTGCCTTTCCTGACTATGGATGCTGAGCCCCTTTTCAACAATATGCTTCTTGGCCATGTAAACGCTGTCTTTTGTACGGTATCTATTCCAGTTTTTAGTTCACCTTTTTTTTTTCAATCAGTTGTCTTTTTCTTATTGATTTATTGACTGTCATTCTTTATATATTCTGGATGCAAGTCCTTTGTCAGATACATGCACTGTAAATATCTTCTAGTATATGGCTTGCCTTTTCACTCTCTTAATGGTGTCGCTCTTCATGACGAGAAGTTCATAGTTTTAGAATTCTGATTTACCAATCTTTTCTCTTTAATAATTTTGTGTCCAGTTTCCTAAGTCTGTGCTACTCCAAAATCATGATATTATCCTTTCGTGTTCTCTTCTGGAAGCTTTATCTTACTATCTTTTACATTTTAGGTAATGATCTATTTCAAATTAATTTTTCTATATGATGTGAGGTAGGAGGGGTCAAGATTTCCTCCCCCATAAATACTCAATTAACCCAGAAGGATTTAGTGACAAGACCCACCTTTCCCTACTAAGCTGCAGTGGCACCTTCTGCATAAATCAAGTGACTTCACAAAAGTTGACCTTTAATGATAAGTCCCAGTTCTAAAAAGAACTTTAGACATTTTAGTTGTTAGGCCTAACAGGCCATGTTAAGTCTTCCCTCATTATCCAACGAATAAATCAATCACACCCAGAAATACATTGAATACTATAGGTCTTCAAACACATTGAACAACTATATGAGTTGTCTTGTATCCTCAAGGGTACCTTTTGTACTCTTCAGAAGCTTAATTGGATTTTTAAAAGTATTCAACTTATTAAAGTTAAAAAATGTAAAAATTCAGTTATTCCTTAAAACTTTTAGATTCAGCTTACAAATCTTTTCCTATATACAAGACTGGCAGATTTTAGAAGTCATTTTTAAGATGCTTTTGAACATGTTTTGTCCCATTTCAAACCTGGTTAATTAAATGCCACCAAAATTTTTTACCTACATTTATAAATGTATTTTATTTCCTTCTTAGTTCCTCAACTGTCTTACTCAATAAAGCATAATAATTTACATGTAAATACTTTTATAAACCTAGTAAATTAGACTTATAAATAAGCCTAAACTTCTTCTAAATGTTCCACAAAAGTGACTTACCATAAATTTTTATGTAAAAAATCACAGACCTCCATTATTCCATAATACATTAAAAATTTTTTTTAATGTTTATTTATTTTTGACAGAGAGAGCGTGAGCAGAGGAGGGGCAGAGAAAGAGGGAGACACAGAATCTGATGCAGGCTCCAGGTTCCGAGCCGTCAGCACAGAGCCCCACATGGGGCTCAAACTCACAGACCGCGAGATCATGACCTGAGCCAAAGTCGGACACTCAACCGACTGAGCCACCCAGGCACCCCGTATTCCATAATACATTTAAAGGTGGAATTGCATGCTTATCACCCTCACTAGCCATATCTCCTTAAATTACAAGTACATAAAAATAAGTAAATATGCAAATATGCACATATCCCTTAACAGAAAAATATTACTCTGATTCTCTTAGACATTTCTATTCTTAATTCTAAATCTTCCTGGAGTTGAAAGATGCTTATCCACTACAGAAGACAACTGTCATCCAAGTTAACCAAGGGAAGATTTAACCAGAAATTTCAGCTGGTATGAGATCTGGAGCTACAGACACCCTCACACCAAATATTATGCAATACCATTGAATGTCACAGGGGTTACCTTCTTAACATTTTGCCATTATCCACAACCAGACAGCTGGGATAGAAACTAAATCTTTGTCAGTAATTTTGAGGGGACATACTGATCCTTATTTAAAGCCACTGTGCCTGTCATTCTACCACTTCAGAGGTGGGGTGGAGAAGAGATGATACCGTTACTAATTCATCAGTCTAATGGTAGAATTCTTCCACTCCCAGGAAGGTTAATTACCTGATTGTACTTTGCTCTTCTTTACCTAAAGATAGACAAGCCTTGTGTTTTCCATGAAATTCTAAAGACTTTTAAATCTGAAAAACTTGGGGCACCGGGGTGGCTCAGTCAATTGAGCATTCAACTCTTGATCTGGGCTCAGGTCATGATTCCAGGGTCATGGGATTGAGTTCCCAATCGGACTCTGCACGGAGCATGGAGTCTGCTTAAGAGTCTCTCTCTCCCTCTCCGTCCCTCTTCCCTACTGGTGCTCTCTCTAGAATAAAAAATAAATAAATAAAAATAAAAGTAAATTTGAGGGGCGCGTGGGTGGCTCAGTTGGTTGAGCATCCAACTTTAGCTCAGGTCATGATCTCACAGTCTGTGAGTTCGAGCCCCACGTCGGGCTCTGTGCTGACGGCTCAGAGCCTGGAGCCTGCTTCCGATCCTGTGTCTCCCTCTCTCTCTGCCCCTCCCCCACTCACACTCTGCCTCTCTCTATCAATAAATGAATAAATGTTAAAAAAAATTTTTTTTAAATAAATAAATTTGAACACTTAAAATATTTATTCTCTGCCTAACTCTAAAGACCTCAAAACTAGATGTATAATGGCACTCTTACGGGTTATAAAGGCTACATAATTTCTACAAATATTAAAATTATACCAGTTGAACTTTAGTTATCTCACAGTTCTTTGTCTAGCTTATAGTCAAGTTCTAAGATTATCCTATTTATTTTTAAAACACACAGACACAAAAAACATATGAGATAGTCCCTGCATCCAAGAAGCTTAAAATTTGGCTAAAAATATATTCATATTTTAAGAAATATACTGGACATCCCGTTCTGTCCACACATAAATCTTACAGCTAAAGCCTTGCTGAGCAGCTCCCCACTAAACTAGAAACAAGAGTCCTCAAAGACAACAAATTGTAGGATAAGACCTTCAAGAACTTATAATAGAAGTATGAAAAAACACGGTAACAAAAACAAAAATAAGCTGAAACCCTTCCCACTATCAACCGTGTAGGAATTCTGGATAAAATGTAACAAATACCCTTTTACATACATAGGTGATATTACCAGAGGGTAAGAGAAATACCTAATGGCCAAAAAACAAATAAAAGAGAGCTGATGACATGACAGTCCTTTAGACTTTCCAGGCCTCACACACTTAAGGACTTGAGATTTAAATTTTTTTTTTTTAACGTTTATTTATTTTTGAGACAGAGAGAGACAGAGCATGAACAGGGGAGGGGCAGAGAGAGAGGGAGACACAGAATCGGAAGCAGGCTCCAGGCTCCGAGCCGTCAGCCCAGAGCCCGACGCGGGGCTCGAACTCACAGACCGTGGGATCGTGACCTGAGCTGAAGTCAGACGCTTAACCGACTGAGCCACCCAGGCGCCCCAAGGACTTGAAATTTAATGGCCACACAGAAAGACCAGAGACAAGGCCCGAGGCCCCACATCAATCAAAGAAGTTGCACTGAGACTATCACATAAAGCCAGGACTGTCCAAGGACTACAATCTCAGTGAAAGAGTTGAATTTATTTATTTATTTTTAAATGTTTATTTGTTATTGAGAGACAGAGTGTGGGAGGGGCAGAGACACAGAATCCGAAGCAGGCTCCAGTCTCTGAGCTGTCAGCACAGGGCCCGATACGGGGCTCGAACTCATCAACAATGAGACCATGACCTGAGCCGAAGTCAGACACCCAACCGACTGAGCCATCCAGGCGCCCCAAGAGTTGAATTTAAAACACACATGTGGAAGAAGCAAGTACATCTGTTTATCTGGCCTATGTTCCATATTTGTGGAGTGAAGCAAATGTCTCCCCTAGAAATAGTAACCAAGGGCCTGCTGTCATGTGACTTGGGATTCAGTTTTATAGCTCAAAGAAATTTTCCTAAAAGTGGTCCTGGGCAGGTAACATTCCAGGGCACCCGGCTGAAGCAAACACAGACTCTCGGGAGTGACACCCCTCCAAACAAGCCACATCTTAAAATGACTAAAACCATGGAGAGACATTAACTTTACCACCAACAAGAGCCATCAGGAAAAAAAAAAAGAAAAAGTTAAAACTCCCAATAACTTCTGATAATAGAACTATCAATTATAGACTATAAAATGAATGTTTAAGATGGTTTTGGGGGGCACCAGGGGGGCTCAGTCAGTTAAGCATCCAATTTTGGCTCAGGTTGTGATCTCACGGTCCTGTTGGGCTCTGCACTGGGCATGGAACCTGCTTAAGATTCTCTGTCTCCCTCTCTCTCTGCCCCTCTCCCCCACTTGCATGCACACATGCTATCCCTCTCTCTCAAAATAAATAAATAAATAAAATAATTTTTTTAAAAAAGATGGTTTTTAAAAGCATAAAGAATTTGAAACAGGGGCCCCTGGGTGGCTCCATCAGTTAAGCATCCGACTCTTGATCTCAGCTCAGGTCATGATCTCACGGTTTCATGGGTTCGAGCCCCATATCAGGATCTGTGCTGACAGTGTGGAGCCAGCCTGGGATTCTCTCTCTCTTCTCTCTTTCTGCCTCTCCCCAACTCGTACTGTCTCTCTCTCTCTCTCTCTCTCTCAAAATAAACATTTAAAAAAAAAAAAAAAGAATTTGAAAGGAAAGAAATACAAGTCTTAAGGAATATAAGTGAAAATAAAGCCACACTTAGATAAGTCATCACAGAACTGTTTAACACCAAAGACAAAAATAAAATCAGGAAAACACGGGGAGAGAAAAGACAAGTTATCTACAGTTAGGCTGATAATGTAAATGAGAAGGCAAAAATAATACAATTACTAATGTCCTCTTCAAAGCATAGAGAACAAAGAATCTAGTATTCGATACTAAACTATCATTTAAACTTACAGGAAAATAAGTCTGAGACAAAACCCGAGGGTTTACCACTAAAAGAGACATGTGTAAGAACTACTTAAGAATGTACTTCCTCAAAGAAACTGATTCTAGAAAGAGTGAAATGCAAGGAATGGTGAACAAAACAATTGGTAAACACATGGATAAACCGAAGCATTTTATTAGCTCATTCATTCGACAAATATTTACTGAATGCCTACACTGTGCCCAGCACTATTCTTGGTGTTGGGGGTACAGCAGTGAAAAGGTCAAAGGCCTTGACCTCACAGAGCTTCCAATGTAGTAGGGATAGTTAACAGTAAGTGTAGACCATAGTATCAGGCATCAATAAGGACTGTGAAGAAAAGCAAAGCAGAATAAGAGGACCAAGTGATGACAAGCGAGGGGGTACATTTTTAAAAAAATTTTTTGAGTATAGCTGACACATAACATTACATTAGTTTTACATGTACAACATAGTGATTCAACATCTCTACGTTATGCTGTGCTCACCACAAGTGGAGCAACCATCTGTCACCATACAACGTTATTACAATATCATCGACTACATTCCCTAGGCTTTACTTTTTTTTTTAATATGAAATTTATTGTCAAAGTGGTTTCCATACAACACCCAGTGCTCCTCCCAACAGGTGCCCTCCTCCATGCCCATCACCCACTATCCCCTCTCCCCCACCCCCATCCACCCTCAGTTTATTCTCAGTTTTTAAGAGTCTCTTGTGGTTTGGCTCCCTCCCTCTCTAATTTTTTTTGTTCCCTTTCCCCTCCCCCATGGTCTTCAGTTAAGTCTCTCAGGATCCACCTAAGAGTGAAAACATATAGTAGCCTAGGCTTTACTTTTTGTTCCCATGGCTTATTCACTCTATACGTGGAAGCCTGTACCTCCAACTCCCCTTCACCCATTTTGCCCATCCCTGCGCCCCGCCCCCTGCCAGGGGGATAAATATTTTAAATAAGGTGGTCAGGGTAAGACTTTATAGGTGACATGTGAAGAAAGACCTAAATAAGGTGTCATCTAAATAAACATTAGTCTTCTAAATATCTATTGGGGCTGGGGGGAGGGGGGACGGGAATGGGTGATGAAAACTACAAATATTTCTTGAGCACATCCTCATGCGCCAGGCTGTTCTTCACATTTGACTTGTATTCAATCACTTAATTCTCAAAATAACCCCACGAGGTAACCGTACTATCGATCCCCATTTTACAGAGAAGGAAAACGAGGGAAACGTTGAATGGCATGTCCTCACAGACACTGAGTGACAAAATTAGGATGAACCCGCAAAGTCTGACTAATTATCAAGCTCCCGGCAAAGGAAGCCGCCTTCCTAGAATCTGATTTCCTAGAGCACAGGAACCTTCCTCTTATTCTTTGCATCCATAGTGCCTAGGGCACCGTGGCTGCTGGGTACGTTGAGCTGGATCGGACAGAGAAGAAGAGAGATGAGGACTAGCGAACAAGAGGCAGCCATGAGGGAAAGAGAAGAGGCCACAGCCAAAAAAGAAAAAGAAGAAGAAGAAAGGAATACTGTGATGTCACAGAAGTCCTACGAAGAAAGTTCCAAGGAAGAAAGATGGTAAACATTACCAAATGTTACAAAAGTTAAATACAGGAAGTCTTGAGACTTGTAGGCATTCAGTCATTAAATTAGGAAGTTATCTTCAAGAATTCAGTCCCAATATCGCAATGATGGAGACCCAAGATCTCTAGTTATTCAGGAAAGTGTGGCCATGAGAGACGAAACAGGCACAGTCCACATTCCACAGTCTGCCAAAGGAGCAAAGGGGGGCAATGACAGCAGCTCAAGTGCAGCAAGGTGAAGATTTTTTTTTTCCGATAAAAATTGAATAATCCTAATGTGTTAGGATTTCGTTCTGACTTACCACTATTTTGTGCCCATTCCTTAGTTTACCTCTAATGAATTAAAATTTCTATCTTTCAGTGGTCTTTCCTGTAACATAAAAAAATGGTAGAAATACCAAGTTTCTAGGTACTTATTGTAATACATATCTACAATTCCAAAATAAAGACTTCAAATGGGTGACTAAGTTCTACAAAACAAGAGAAATGTCCCCTAGGGTAAACTTACATAAAAGAAATAAAATAATATGAAATAGCCAAACAAAATGACCTCCCACTCTCGGGATACGTTCAATCAGAATTTAGACCCCGGAAAACATCTACTCCTTCTGTCCTCACTCTCAGATGACCTTGCTTGCTTTTTTTTTTCCCTTCATCGAAATAACCAGAAGAGAATTTCCACAAATGCTCACCTCTCTACCTACACACTTCTCTACACCCATACCCTTGTGACAACGAGCCTTCCCTCCGGTTACCATGAATCAGCTGTCCATGCACCCCTGCCCTTGTACACTAGACCCCATCTCCCTGTCCACTCCGGAACACTGCCCAATACCATCCCCTCCCTCCCTGGCGTCATCAGTTTCCCCCTCCCCTGCAGCATTCTCACCAGCCTACAAACACCCCGCCAGTCGTCTCTTCTCTGAAACAACAAATCTTGACTCTGCGTCTCCCCCAACTACCGCTCAATTTCTCTGCTCCCCTTCTCAGCATACACTCTTTGTTTTCAAATCCTCTCTCCAGTTCTCTCCACCCACTCCGCTATTTGCTACCACTCCACGAAAAGTGTTCAGCACAGTCACCAATGAGCTCTATGTCGCTAAATCTAATAAAATTTTCTTTTTAAAATTTTTTTAATGTCTATTTATTATTGAGAGACAGAGAGAGACAGAGCATGAGCATGGGAGGGTCAGAGAGAGGGAGACACAGAATCCAAAGCAGGCTCCAGGCTCTGAGCTGCCAGCACAGAGCCCGACGTGGGGCTCAAACCCACAAACCGCGAGATCATGACCGGAGCCGAAGTCAGACGCTTAACCGACTGAGCCACCCAGGAACCCCTAAACATTTTTTTTATGTTTATTTATTTTTGAGAGAGACAGTGTGTGAACAGGAGAGGGGCAAAGAGAGAGGGAGACAGTATCCTAAGTAGGCTCCAGGCTCTGAGCTGTCAGCACAGAGCCCAATGAGAGGGCCAAACCCACGAACCTCAAGATCAGGACCTGAGCTGAAGTCGGAGGCTTAACCGACTGAGCCACTAATACAATTCTCAATCCTTATCTTACTTGACCTACATGCAGAATTAGATAAAGCTGTTTATTAGAATCCTTAAACCCCAATTTCTCCTAAAAAAAATAGGGATGATAGGGGCAGCCTGGGTGGCTCAGTTGGTTGAGTGTCAGACTTTGGCTCAGGTCATGATCTCACATGACATTCATGAGTTCCAGCCCCATGTCGGGCTCTCCACTGTCATTAAGAAACCTACTTTGGATCCTCTGTCTTTGCGTCTCCCCCACTCACACTCTGTCTCAAAAATAAATAATAAAGCATTTAAAAAATAGAGTTGATAATAATAGTATCTATTTTGGAGGGAGGTTGTAAGGATTAAGAAATAAATCCTGTAAAGAGTTTATTAGCACAGTACCTGGTTCACAATTAGGAACTCAATAAATGTCAGTTATTATGGTTAATCAACACTGCCAGCCACTAAAAATATTCTAGCTCTAAAAATAAAGTCCACTCCACACTCCAGAAACAGAATCTTGGAAGAAAATGGGACTCTAGAATGTTTTTTAAAAAGGGGTATAATCTCAACCTGCCAATCATATTAGACAAATAACCTATTCCACCATATAAAGAATGATCTTAAAATTTCCTTCTTAAAATTCCTTACTTGCTGATGATTTGTAAATAACTAACACTAACCCCAACCTCTCAAGTTCTGGTTCTCATTTCCAGTTCCTATATAAATAGCTTGGTCTAGATATTTAATTAACTGCTCCAATTTTTCTCTCATTCTCTGTATGTCATTAATCACCAAATCCTGTCCATTCTGCCTCACTAATGGCTCTCACAAAACCATATGCTTGAGAGGGCAAGGACGGACTGTGTCTGTTTCTGAATCCCACCATACCCCCAGCACAGCACTGGCACCTGGCACAGTACTTGGCATATAATAGGTGCCAGCATCCTGGCTCAAGCTTCCCAGGATGCCTGGATTATTTTCTCTTATTGGCTTTTTGAGGCCAAGGTCTGTATGCCTGTTACCTTTATACTTTTCACAAGGCCAAAGATCATGCCTAACATAGGGTGAATGCTCCTAAGATATACGCTGGATAGATCATGATACAGTGCTTTTATTCCTAAGACTTCAAAACAATTTTACAAAACAATCTCATCATAATCTACATGTTACAGGGAGAAACATGAAGGTTGGAGAAATGAATGTAACTTGGAAGACTAGTCAATTTGTGGTGGAACTGCTAAACACACACACACACACACACACACACACACACACACACACACAACTTGCTCTCCTGCCTCTTCATCTCCGGAAAGTAACCGAGCCACAATCTGGATGAAACACCTATAAGGATGAGATGGTAGTTTACTCTCTATTGGTACTTGACCTTGGCCTTACTTGATCTTTTTCCACTGCAAATCAGGCTTTAAAATGCTAGCAGTAACATAATCTATTTAGGTATCCAAAGAAACATAAAGCAACAACCCTAATACCAAGTCAATAAGAATTTCCTCTTTGCTGAAATTCTACAGAATAGCACAAATCAGATAAAAAATAATTTTACTATTTCTGTGTACACAGAAACACATTATGCCATTTCCCTTGGTTCCAGATGAAACAACATTAAAGGGCCTATTAAGAGTTCTATTTTACCTGCACAGAATGAGCCAAATGATTAGTTTCAGGCTTGTGGATCCTATTCCTACTGACATCTATCCCAAAAGCTGCAACTTAAAAAGACCTAATGCATTTATTTTTTAAGTTGATTACAGAATAGTCTCTTGAATATATGCTACATCAAACATGGCTCCGATGCAGAAAATCTCTTCCATCGCTTCAGATCTCACCAGGAGAGACCATTTTTAAATGGTCTCATTAAAAAGAATACACTAAATAAACTTACATGGAAAATATTATAAATAATTTAATTAATACAAAATACCCTTTCACTCAGGACACGAAAAATGATCTGGAGGCTTCATCTCCCTGGAGTTTAGTTCTAATATTGCCACTAGCTCCTATCATAAACCATTTGTAGCTCAGCTGCCTCACATTTAAGGCAATGAATCTAATTCATTTTCAAAGATTGCTTTGATACATGCAAGCAGCTGCTGGTGATTTAAAACATGGAATCATGATGGAACTCAGCAGACATATGACATATAAGGCATAACTTGAAACGATGCACAAACCACTGCCGGAAACCACAGTATAAGGATTACCTTAGCGTGCAGAAACAGGGATTGAGAAGTGTTACAAGTGTGAGAAGTCCATTAAGTGAAAAGGACAGAACTACAAGCGGGGTTGCCAAATTTGTAACTAATGCCAAACAGATCAGATGCATCCCAGAAACATTTTGTCCGAAACAAGGTAAATTATATTCTCCTATTGACTCACACTGTAATTCCAGTGTAGTGTTCCCATAGGGGAAAAAAAAAAACAAACGTAACTATATTTAAAATATCAATAAGTATCTTCAGCTTCTTTATTCTCTCACAATCTCTAATAGAATTTAACCAAGTAGGTAAGAGATCTATCTATGTACTAGGATATATTAAAACACACCCATAGATACCACTGAATACATGTAGGAAAGTAACACAGCAAAGCAGATATAAATAAGGTGAAAAGATTTAGACTCAAATCCTGGTTCTGCCACTTACTCATTCAGATGACTTTGGGAAAATAACAAACTCCATAAGCTTCAATTTCCTCAGCTGTAAATGGGGTTCATAATAATAAATTAGCAATAGTAATGTGAGCAAAGAATAACAGTAGCTACTTCGTGGAATTGTTGGAGGTTTCAATAAGATAATGCTTATAAAACATACAGTAAGTGACCATTAATTAGTTTTCATCCCTTCCCTGAAAATGATCACCCACTTCACAAGACTTGGACATTTACAAAATCATAACTTCTCTGCCAGAGTTATTCACGATGTTTCAGAAAACAAAGGATGTATGCAGAATGAGCAGGGACGAAATAAAGGAATTTTATAAAGAAGGTTATAATTTTTTAATTCTGTTATTCTTATTTATCTGAACAATAATACTGCAGTGCTTTATTCCAGAATTGACCATTCATTTTAATTACTCATTATATGTCAGTTACTTAGGCATTAAATTCTTTTAATTAATTCCATCAGGTAGAGAGATTCCCACTTTACATACAACAAAACTAACATTTGGAGAAATTAAATAACTCGCTCAAGGTCCTGAAGCAAGTGAGTGGCAGGAATGGAATTCAAACTCAGATCTCATGGATTTAACTCAAGTGCCTTCCCATTAAACCAAGAATATCTAAGGACTATACCCACTACTCACTATCTCTAGGTGAAAATTTCATTACGTTTTGTTGTATGTGACCTGTAGAAGAAACAAAACTGTAAAAGGAGGAAAATATTATACAACTCTAACCTCCCAAAACTTCAAACCCTAAACTTACAATCTTAGTATTTACTTATTTTATCAGCCCATGCACAATACTCAAGAATTCTTCCACTGGTAGAACCTTGTGAAGTTATCAAAAGTTTTCCCATTGTTGTTGATGATATACATGAGAATGGGAACCTGTTCCCACCCAACCCACCGCCACCCCCCCACCCCTCCCCCAAACAATATATAGTCTTGGACTTGTTTTTATTAAGGTTTTCTGGTCCATAAAAAATCTTTATATATAATGGCTATATACAGGGAAAATTCTTTTTTGGTTTAGTATGGAGAAACGAAGTTCAGAGAAATACATTCTGGTCCATTCATCTGTCACTTTCATTAAGAATAAGGATTAAAAATAAATAAAATCTGTGTTATGGGCAGTTAACAGAGGATAAATAAAAGGAAACAGTGGGCTAATGATGTTTCTCTAATAAGAAGTTTTCAGTAAGTGTTCATCAATGGGAAATTACCAGCCACACTTTTTTATTCAGTTTGAGCCACAAATATTAGAGTTAATATCTGCGGCCACAGCTTTTTAAAATAAATCATGGTGCTCTAGCAATTTGGAACAGATATTTCCTATATTGTAAATTATTTCCAGGACCAGATGACTTCACTGGCAAATTCTACCAAACATTTAAAGAACAGTTAACACCAATCCTTCTGAAACTCTTCCAAAAAATCAAAAAGAGGGGACACTTCCAAACTCATTTTACAAGGCCAGCATTACCCTGATATCAAAGCCTGGTAAGAATACTACAAAAAAACTACAGACTGAAATCCCTAATGAATACAAAAATTCTTAACAAAGTATTAGCAAAATATTCCTATTGAATATAAATTCAACAATACATCAAAAGAATGATATACCCTGACCAAATGGGGTTTATCCCTGGGATATCAGGGTGGTTCAACATACACAAACCAATAAATGTGATACAACACATTAACAGAAGGAAAACTAAAAATCGTATGATCATCTCAATAGATGAAAAAAAAAAAGCATGTGACAAAATAAAATAGTCTTTCATGATAAAAACCCTCCATAAATTGGGTACAGAAGGAACACACCTCAACATAATAAAGGCCTTATACAATTAAGCCCACAACCAACATCATACTTAACAGTGAAAAATGGAAAATTTCTGCTCTATGATCAGAAACAAGACAAGACTGCCCACTCTCATCATTCTTACTCCGTGTAATACTAGAAGTCCTAGCTAGTGCAATTGGGCAAGACAAAAAAAAAAGGCATTCAAGTCAGAAATGAAGAAGCAAAAGTTGTCATTATTTGCAGACAATATGATCTTATACATAAAAAACTCTAAAAGGCTCAATCAAAATTCTCTTAGAACCAATCAAGAAATTCAGTAAAGTTGCAGGATATAAAGTCAACATAGAGCAATCAGTGGTGTTTCTACAAACTAACACGGAAACATCTGAAAAAAGAAAGACAACGATCCCATTCACAACAGCATCAAAAACAATAAAATCCTTAGGAATAAATTTAATAACCAAGGAAGTGACGATCTGTACAACGAAAACTACAAAACTTTAATGAAAGAAACTGAAGAAAATACAAACAAGTGGAAAGACACCCCATGTTTACGGATGGGAAGACTAACACTGTTAAAATGTCTATACTACCCAAAGCCATCTACACATTTAACACAATCCCTATCAAAATTCTAATAGCGTTTTTCACAACAATGGGGAAAAAAATCTAAAATTTGTATGAAGCCAGAAAGACCACCAATAACCAAAGCAATCATGAGAAAGAACAAAGCCAGAGGGATCACACTTCTGATTTCAAACTATACTACAAAGCTTTAGTAATTAAAACAGTAGAGTACTGGGCACCTGGGTGGCTCGGTCAGCTGAGCATCCAACTTCAGTTCAGGTCATGGTCTCACTGTCCGTGAGTGCAAGCCCCACATCAGGCTCTGCACTGCCAAGTGTGGAGCCTGCTCGGATTTCTTGCTCTCTCCTCTCTCTACCCCTCCCCTGCTTGCGCTTTCTCTCTCTTTCAAAATAAATAAACTTGAAAAAAAAAAAAAACGGTACAGTACTGTCATAAAAACACATACAAAGACTAATGGGACAGAACACAGAGTACAGAAATAAACCCTTGCATTTATGGTTAACTAATATTTGACAAGAGAACCAAGAATACTCAATGGGGAAAGAATAGCTTCTTTGACAAATGGTGTTGAGAAAGTTGGATAACCACAAGCAGAAAAATAAAATTGGACACCTATCTTATACCATTCACAAAAATGAAGTCAAACTAGATTTAAAAGACTTAAACATAAGATATGATATTGTAAAACTCATAGAAGAAAACATGGAAAGAAACTCCTCGACATTGGTCTTGGCAATGATTTTTTGGATTGGACATCAAAAGCAAAAGTCAAGTGAAACTACATCAAACTAAAAAGCTTCTACACAGAAAAAAACAAGTCAAGAATGAAAAGGCAGCCTACTGAATGGGAAAAAATACTTGCAAACCATATATTGGGTAATGGGTTAATATTCAAAATACATAAAGAACTCATACAACTCAACAACAACAAAATCCAATTAAAAATGGGCAGAGGAACAAAAATAAGTATTTTTCCAAATGAGACATCCAAAATGGCCGATGGGTACAGAAAAAAAATGTTCATTACTACTAATTATCAAGAAAATGCAAATCAAAACCCCTATGAGATATCACCTCTCACACCTGTTGGAATGGCCCTCATCAAGAAGATAAAAGGCAAGTGTTGGCAAAAATGTGGAAAAAAGAGAACCTTTATTCACTGATAATGGGAATGCAAATTGGTTCAGCCACCGTGGAAAACAGTATGGAGGTTCTTTAAAAAAATTAAAAATAGATCTACCAAATGATCCATCAATTCCACTGCTGGGTACATATCCAAAGGAAATAAAAACAGGATACGGAAGAGATGTATGCACTCCCATGTTGACTGCAGAATTATTCACAATAGCCAAGCTATGGAAACCATCTAAGTGTTTGCTTATTTGGTGGAATATTACTCAGCCATGAGAAAGGAGGAAATCTTCCCATCCGTAGCAACATGGATGGACCTTGAGGGCATTATGCTAAGTGAGATAAGTCACACAGAAAAAGACAAACACTGTATGATATCACTTACACCTGGACTCTGTAAAAACCAAAATTGTAACAACAGAGAGTTAAACACCAGGGGCTGAGAATTGGGAGGATGCTTAAGGGTACAAACTTGCAACCAGTAGATAAATAAGTCCTGGAAATCTAACATACAGCATAGAGGTAATATACAACAATACTGTATTACAATTTTCGAAGGTGCTAAGAGACTAAATCTCAATTGTTCCCCCCAACACAGACAAACACAAAAGACCAATTATGTGACACCATGGAGGTGGAAGCTAATGCTATCATGTAATCAAACTGCCATATATATACATATCTCAAATCAACACATTGTACGCCTTAGCTTCTATAATGTTACATGTTAACATACCTAAATACGGTGATTTTCAGCTTTTAGCTGTAAACTAGAAGTCTATTTCTGAATTAATGCCTTTCAGAGAAAGACTAAGGTATTTTGTTACACATACATACATAAAATCTTCAAGTGCTGATCAATCAAAATGCCATTATTTCTTTTTTTCGGTATTTACTTTGGGACTTCCATGGTAACAACCCTATGACTCCTGAAATGTTGACTTTGGAGAGATAAGGGTTATCTTAATCCAAAACACCTAAGAGTGGTTACATCTGCAAAAAGGGCTATGTTGTTGCAGACTTTAGAGAAGAATCATCATCTAGTGTTTTTATGATGGGAATCATAAAATTATCTGTAAGTCTGTGGAAAAAACCCTGAAGGAGTAAATTAACCACTTTTCACAGTTTTTTAAATGCTTTTAGAAAATTCTGAGATCAACAAGTTAAACACATGATCACAGCTACTGACCGAGAGGAAACTTATTTTGTATGACGCAACACTCTGGTCACAACAGCACTTCACGATCTGAAAGCCAGAAAGACCTAAACTCAGATCCTGGTCTAGCTCAGCTTATAGGTGAGGGTCTCTCAGGTCTCAATTTCCTCACTTGTGAAATTAATGGACTTATTCATTCAATGTCGGTTGAATGCCTACTATGTATCGAACACTGTTTTAGCAACAGAAGTCTGTTGTTCATAATTCGTTTTGAGAAAATAAAAACATGGCCCTTGCCCTAGCAAAGCTCCTAATTTTGTGAAGAGACAAAGAAATGCAATGTGCTAACTGCTATGAACAAACTGCTGTGCTTGAGCAAACCGAGAAAGGCTGCAGAGAGAAAACACAGTGGAGCTGAGACTCGAACAATGAATATGAATTGCTCAGATGGGGATTATGGGAATCCCCTGAAGAAAACAAACTGGGCAAAGACAAAAAGACAGGAAAAAACAAGACTAGACGGGTTTAATGTAGATGATGCGTAGGCTGGGCACCAGGGAGATAAAATTTAGAGTATTATAGACCACACTGGGGAATCTGACCTTTAACTTTAAAGGAATGATAAGGTTCCTTCTACATTACGATTCTGGAAACTGGCTGCAGGCCCAACCACATGAATCCAATCAGTCCACCATTTCATCTAAAGCTGTCAGAATCTTCTAAAGCAAAAAAAAAGTTCTAAAACAAAAAAGCCATCCGAGCTTTGATGCTGATAGGAAATCTAAAAGACCTCACTCACTTAACTGGTAAATTTTAGGACTAGCAGATTTCCATTGTTATGATTAGAGTAGTCAAACATTCTAAAAGCAAGATATATGACAAATGATTTACTTCTATTCTACATCAAATATAAACTCTATATAAACGGAGAGGTGTGAAAATTGTAAACAAGTATTAAATTTACATACCCCCAAAATATTTTCCATACTTTGTTTAAATAAAGCTTCGCTCTCTTCATTTGGAATATCAGTTACCTATAAAAGTACCCAAAGAGACTACAAGGTCCCATTTACCTGTGTTCCGCAGGTACAGGGGGCGGCCAAACAGCAGGATCTCTAAATGGCTCATCTTGACAGGACACAGGGAAATCTGGGGGCTTGTCAATTTTAAAACTTTCCAAAGTGCTGACAATACTTTTAACTTGTTCATATTCTTCCAGTAATTCCTGCCGAACCTTAAAAGGAAATAATCTTTACGCTAGAAACTGTTTACGGTTTACATGAATGGCAAATAACAAATTGCTACTGAATGCAAGTTTTCTCAATATCAAAGTATGCAAAATGAATCATTAAAACATTAAAAAAAACAAAGAACCATGTAAAGTAATATAGATAGAGGGCAGGAATTGGACTGAAAAAAGACATTATGCACTTTTTGTAAGGGAAGTAGTCATGATTTTTTCAAAACGGAACTCTATTTCTACCAATGAATGTGATGACCATTAATATAATTTAAAACAAGCACTAAGGCAGTAACAAGGTAACCATTCCCCGAAATCTAAAATGTTATGCTAAATCCTTTTAACATATTTGTAAAATAGCTTCCAGAATACTATCAGCCAGAATTTTCACCAGCATTAGGAAAGGCTAACTCCGAATATCACTAAATATGAAATGCCTATTACAAACATCTGAAAACCTGAAATGGTGTAATACTAAGCATTACCCAGTTCCATTTTTTTTTTAAGTTTATTTATTTATTTTGAGAGAGAAAGAGAGAACGAGCATGGGAGGGGCAGAAAGAGATGGGGAAAGAGGATCCGAAGTGGGCTCTGTGCTGACAGCAGAGAGCCAGATGTGGGGCTTGAACTCACTAACCGTGAGATCAAGACCTGAGCCGAAGTAGGACGCTTACCCGACTGAGTCACCCAGACGCCCCTCCGATTTTTATTTACATTCTCTTTCACCTAAAACCTGAATTCTTCTGGCCTTGTTTAAATTCTTTCAAGTGTTGGATAAAGTTCATTTTGAATTCAAAGGCAAGATTTTTTCCCTCATTTAAAAAACTTCACTGAGTTCCTACTACATGGAACTTCTTGTGTTTTCAAACTTTGAGACCAAACTAATTTTCAAAGGCAAATAGATAATAGATTGAAAATTATATTCATAAATTCCTTTTAACAATTCTAATTTGTTTTTTGACCAGAAAGTATACTTTACTGTAGAGAAAAGAAAAATCTAGATAAAATTCAACTGCTAATATATGCTTTATATACTTGGAGAAATAAAATTACAGAACCTAAGGGAAATGAACCGTAAAAATAAATGACTAGAAATGGTCACTATTTAACACAATTAAGGAATTGTCAAAAATATTTCCATGCTAGATTAATAAACCACTCTTGCCTGTGGCTACTATGCAGGATAGAACACAACTACAAATTTCAACTGGAGTTAAAGCAAGTATATTGTTCTCACTCAACATAATTTGGTAACACTTAAGTCAGAAAATAAGTCAAATTTACCCTGAGACCTTAGTGAAATATCAATTTCTGACATGGAAAAATTAGAAGAAACACTTGAAAGGCATTAGTACATTAAATAGAAACTTCAAAGAAATGCTTGACTTTGTACTTTTAATTTTAAAAGGATTTTAAGTTTTAAGACTAAGTGGGGAAATCCTAATTCAAGTTTTTATTAACTGTACTATTATATAATCAAGTTGTACAGTCAAGAGACACAGCAAATATATTAGCTTTATTAGATTATTGATTCCTTTGTATTTGTAGGGAGTCTTTCAAAATACTCTTTTAAGAAGGAGGAAACTTTCTTAAAGGAAAAGTTTTGTGAAATGGGTCAAAACTCCATGGAAAAATGAAAGGGAAAAGGGTGAGTAGAAATACCTTATATCAAAAATTTATAAACACACACAACTAGGTGACTGATCATGAAAATTAAAAAAATTACAAGTAGATTCCATGACAATTAAGTATCTGCAAAATATGCCTCATGAAAGATATTATCAAAAATATTCACCAGGCAAGACAAAATTATTCAGAGTACATTTTAAATACATTTCAGTATTCAGACAAATAAGAAACAACTATTTACAAAACCTCCAACTAATAGTCCAACGGTCTATACTCCAACTAACAGTCCTCCAACGGTCCAACTCTGGTCTCTCAAGTATAATAAACTATTACCCTCACCTGAGCGTGTCTTACCTGTTGCCATTTGCCTTTGACAGCCGGGTCTCTGACTGATTGGCAATGTCTCTGAATCTGCTGTATCACCCCCTGGTAATATACCATTGATGAGTCATAGTTTCCAAGAAGTGCAAATTCTCTTCCTTTCTTTGCATTGTCACAAATCTCAGCCAAATTCATCTTCTTCAAGAGAACTAAAGAGAACACATAAGGTCTTCTTATTAAGTTTTCAGCACCAACTTTAGAACATTTTTTCTTATTCTTTAAAATATCTGCTTAGGGGTGCCTGGGTGGCTCAGTCGGTTGAGCATCCGACTTTCGCTCAGGTCATAATCTCACGGATCGTGGATTCCAGCCCCACATCCGGCACTGTGTTAACAGAAAAAAAAAAAAAAAATTAAATTAAAAAAAAAAGTATCTGCTTAAAAGTACTTTCAAAGTCAAAATGGTTCTCTCATTCTTTGAGGTTATCTGAATGCATCTTATAATACTGAGCAGAGTTTCTAATTTTGGAAGCACAAAGGAGATCATAAAAGAACACCCAAGAAGATAACACAGAAATTACACAGCTCTGAACTACTGGTTTATGTTACAGGTACATAAATTGACACTAGTTTTCCCGTTTATAATTACCACAAGCTGTAACTACAATAAAGATGAGCTTGATTTTATTCAATTTATTTTTGACGATGTAGAAACATATAACTGCAGAAATTAGTTCTCCCTAAAACGTTTTGGCCCCCCAAACAAAAGGTCATACTTTCTTTTTCTTTTTGGAAAGACAAAATGTTTTATTTTAAAACATTGGGAAAGCTACTGAAAAGACAAATATCCATTATATAACCATGAACGTTAAATATCTGGAAACTGTCAATCTTCGAAAAGGTGGTAGGCACTTCCAAAGAGCTAAATATTGCAAATTATTCTACTGTATGTCTTCTCTATTATCAACAGAACTTGATGTGATGTAAAATACCAAGAAGACTCAACTAATTATTCAGTCTCCATCTTAGGGTTCAATTCAATTACCCAAGTAAAAGATTTGTCCAAGATGTTCCTGTCACAAGAAACTTCTGGGTGAATTTCAAAAAGGTTCGCTAAAGGATCTTCGTTTGTTTGAGTATTACTGTACTGTTGGTTACTGGCCACTACAGATGCTGGTTCTAGGCCAGCCCAAGGGTCTTCAAGCATTGAAGGCTTGAAATAACTTTCCAACTCATTAGACATTCTTTTTTCTCTACCACGATCCAAATGGTGTAGATGTCCTTGGAGAACCCCGGGGGTGAGGCTGCTGCTCCCCTGGGGAGTAGCCAAATCACTGCTGGGACCCCGCGGGGTACTTGGAATAAGGAGTGAGGGCAGCCGCCAGGGGGCGCCAGGGAATGGAGACCCAAATCAGCCTCCCACCCCCCACCCCCCCCCAAGCTGCCGCCCTGTCGCGGTGGGTGGCTGCTCCCTTTGGGCCTTGATCCTTGATCGGGGCAGAATGGTGGCGTGTTGCGGATTCTCATAGGGTCCCGGGGGGGAGGGCGGCCGCGGTTGGCCTCCAACCGGGGTAACCCGGAAGCCGCTCAAGCTACCCCAACCTCCTACACCCACGCCAGGGTAGGGAGCAGTCGGGGTCAAAAACTCTGTCGGTGCATATCAGGAGACGACGACGATGAAGACCTCACTGCCATGCTCTCCCCCAAAAAGTCACACTTACGGAAGACATTTTAAAGGAACAGCTTGTAGCGTGGTCCATGCATCGTTTATATGTATTTAATTGTCCCATACAACTGAAATCTAAGCAAAAACCTGTGAATGAAACCACCTGAGCCCCTTTTGCTCCTCAAATTGTAATCTTCTATGATCTCATCATTCTCTATAGCTTCCTGTCTGTGCAAATAACTATCATTTTTCTTTCCCCTTCTACAGATGCTAGGAAGAACATCGTCTGACCTTCCGGTTTCTACCAAAGCTCTCTGGCCCGGTAATTCTAGCTTTTCTTCCTGGCTTCCCAAAAGTCTCCCAGAATCATCCAAAGGCTCCAAATGCCAAGACACTTGCCACTAAAGACTACAAATTGGGGGGACTTCAGAGATATAGACGAACGGCATCCTGGAGGAGTCCAAATTGCCCTGCTTATTTCCCAGAACAGTAAACCAAAGGATCCACTTAGTAGAGAACATCAAAGTTTCTCCACGCCTTTCTGAGGCAATTAAATTCTGGTGTGAGCTTGGTTTTCTCTCTACATCTTATCTATTCTTAAGGAGCTCAAAAACCCTTCCTCAAAATTAAGCACATCTAGTGCTAGGCATTTCAACAGACTCCGGTACATTCTTAAAAATGAAGCTGTTTCCTTTATGTGTTTTGATTATTAGTCCCTTCCCCCAGCATAAGTTCCTTGAAGGCAGCATCTGTGTTACTTTAGAATTACACCACAATGAAAGGTACACTAGCTTTGCACAGTTAGAAACTTCAGCATTTAACAGATCTACCCACAGAACACAGGGCAACCGGGCAAAGCCTCTTCGTCAAACTAGAACATTAACACAAAGCAATAAGATCTCATACTGAATGAGCTGTAATTAGTAAGTCCGGTAAGGAAAAAAAAAAAACTGTTCCATATACTATTTTCTTTTAAAAGCATTAATTCTGCTAATATGTGCTGTCACACAACTATGCAGGATAAAAATATCTTCATGTAGGGGCCACCTGGGTGGCTCAGTCAGTTAAGCATCCAACTCTTGATTTCAGCTCAGGTCATGATCTCATGGTCGTGAGATAGAGCCCCATGATTCTCTCTACTTCTGTTCTCCTTACTCCCAAATGCTCGCGCTCTCTCTCTCTCTCGCTCTTTCTCTCAAAATAAAAACCAGTATCTTGATGTAAAGCAGGGGTCAGTAAACTCTTTGTATAAAGAATCAGACAGTAAACATTTTAGGTTAGAGTAATAACCATTGAGTGCAACTTGTTATAAAACCAGTCTCCTAGTAAGAATGAAGTTCTTTTGGGGGGATAATATTTCACTTAGTTGAGATTCAAAATTAGCGTTCCCTATAATCAAAATCAACTGCAAACGTTCATATGGTAATGCTACTTTTTAAATAAGAATGTATGTATTTCATGTTTGAAAGTGTCTTTTTACCCTGAAAGGTGCTGGGCCGTCACATACACACGATTTCAATTCAGCATATTCATTGTTTGGAAGATATCTACAGACTTAAATCTTCTCTTAATATTTGTCTTTCATCTTTCAGTATGTCCTTCCACTGCAGATCAATCACCTCCAATCGGAGGTTAAGGTGGGTGCAAATGCCTCAACCACACAACGAAACAGATTTTGTAATAGGGTCGTTTCCTTTGCACTCGCATCAAAGTCTGAGACCGAGCTCAGAAAATACGTCTACTGCAACCCTGAGTGGGAACGGCGCGTTCGTTTTCTTTACCTTAACTTCTGATGGCCTGCAAAGCTACCTAAAACAGCTTAATGTTATTTGTGATTCAAACAACACTCGCTGGCATCGAAATCACTTTTCATTTTGCATATAAGCACGGTTTGGCTTATAATTTTAGGTTGAATACTTTAAGAAACATGACCAAGTCTGCAGCAAAAACTGACTTCCAAAGCCATTCGGTGTTCAAGCACAGTGGTTGAGAGCAGTTCTTCTCATTCGGAAAGATCTCAAATCAGCCCAAAGCTCAAAAGACTGGAATAGAATTTTACGGTTACTACTAGGCCACTGAACTGCAATGTGGTGGGGCAAGTCAGGATTTTCGGCTTCTACTTCTGATCAAAATTCACGCAGCTAACAATGACTAAGTCCACAGGAGCAACACGACCAGTTCTGTATTTCACGCTACACTCAAATGTTCTCTGCAAAATACCTGCTGATAAATACAATAAATAACCCTATATTTTAGCCACTTTACATTTCCACAGTTTCATAAATTTGCTCACCTAAGCCGTTTTCTATTAGAGACATATTTTTACTTCCATCAATTGTAACTCATCTTAACCGATCCCACCTCTCGGGTCATACAAAATTAGTGTTTTCCGAACGTTTTGTAAATATTTTTGTCAGCAGTTATTCCATGAGCACTATCATTAAAACTAATTCTTCAAAAACTTCAAGCTTAGACTTGACTTCTTGAATAACAATAATTGAGCTGTATTGGTAACCTCTGTCAATCCGCAAAAGCCAGGGAAAACCACTCGAAATCATTCGCTTTGTTTTTTAATTGATTATTAATGTTCTCAACCCTTGCAGCAACTGTTCTTGCCAAAAGGCTAATAGCTTTAAACAAGTTTATTCTCTCCAGACACATTTCTTTGGCTACTACAATCAAAGGCGATTTAGTTAAGGCACCATCAGTAGTAAATGACTTCCTTACTTGACTAACAAATGAAATACTCAGAAACTTAATCTGGGCACAGTCTGATTTTCATTTTTAATAATTCTGTGAAGAAATTCTGCTGTAGCTAAGATATTCCTTTTTCAATTTTCTAATTTTTCTGGCCATTGTTTTCCTGTGAGTTGGGAATATTGTGATGACTGATTAGTCTGGTAATGTCAGCATATACTGTATTTCCTTAGCGCAGCTATAGTCTCACCGCATAATAATCAATGCTTTGTCATCTAATTTGATAATGTATACTCTAGTGTACTTTATAAGTATAACATGTTGGAGCACCTGAGTGGCTTAGCCAGTTGAGCGTCTGACTCTTAATTTCGGCTCAGGTCATGATCTCACGAGACTCCACGGGTTGTGGGATCAAGCCTCACATCGCTGAGCTTAGGATTCTCCCTCTTTCTCCCTCTGCCCCTCTTCCCCATTTGTATATGCTTTCACTCTCTCTAAAATAAAAAATTAAAATTAAAAAAAATAATAATAATAATAGGGGCACCTGGGTGGTTCAGTAGGTTAAGTGTCTGACTTCAGCTCAGGTCATGATCTCACAGTTCGTGGGTTCAAACCCAACATCCGGCTCTGTGCTGACAGCTCGGAGCCTGGAGCCTGCTTTGAATTCTGTGTCTCCCTCTCTCTCTGCCCCTCCCTTGCTCACACTCTTGTTTCTCTCTCTCTCTCTCTCTCTCTCAAATAAACATTAAAAAAATTTTTTTAATAAAAATAAAAGTATAACATGTCAAGTCCATTTTTCTCATCTTTGGTTTCAACATGATGGGTACGTGCTGATAATAAAGTAGAATGTCACAGTACAATGATATACAAGGTATGTGAAACAGTGATTATAGTGCACCCAAGTAGTGCAAAACAGTGAGAAAGTCACAAAATCTCAGTCCCAATGACTCAAGCTCACAAAAGCAGCCATAAAGAATATGTAAACAAGCGTGTGTGCCTGTGTTCAAATAGACCTTTATTTATGGACACTGATAACAGAATTTCATTTAATTTCCACACGTCACAAAACAGTATTCTTCTTTTGACTTTTTTAACCATTAAAAGAATGCAAAAACCATTCTCAGTTCATAAGCCATTCAAAAACAAGTGGCAGTCTGGATATGGCCCCTAGATTGTATTTTGCTGAGTCCTGCTTTCCACTTCTATCTTAAGAATCCAGAAAAATACAAGCAAATTAAACAGCAAGGAAGTAAAAGAGCAAAATAAAGTTAAGAGCAGAAATCAATAAGATAGAAATAGAAGAATAAAAAAGTTTCAATGTAGCCAAGCTGGTTCTTCAGAAGTACCATCATAATGAATATATCTCTAGTAATATTGACCGAGAAAGGGAGAGAGAAAACAAGATTAACAAAATCAGAAATAATGGAGGGGCTAGCACTACAAACTTTAGAGATATTAAAAGGCAAACGAGGGCTTAATAAAATATGCAAATGCTATAAAGGTCACAAAATACCAAAGCTTACTCAAGAAGAAACAGAGTGATTAATCTGAATAGTCCTATATCAACCAGTGATACTCAATTTGAAATTTAAAATCTTCCCCAAAAAAACAAACAAAAAAACCCTCCAGATCCAAATGGCTTCACTAGTGAATTCTCCCAAAGCATTAAAGGAAAAAATAAAACCAATTCTAAACAAATTCTCAGAAAAAAGAAAAGGCATGGGGCGCCTGGGTGACCCAGCTGGTTGAGCATCCAACTCTTGATTTCAGCTCAGGTCATGATCCCAGGGTCATGGGATCAAACCCCTCATTGAGCTTCACACTGAGCAAGGAGCTTCATGTGTCAGATTCTCTCTCTCCCTCTGCCCCTCTTCCCCGCTCATGCTCTCTCTAAAATAAAAAATAAATAAATAAATAAATTTTAAAAGGAAAGAAAGAAAAAAGAAGAGGCAGAAAAACTTCCAACTCCTACTTTAAGGGCAGCATTATCCTGATAGCAAAACTAAACATTATAAGAAAAGAAATTTACATAGCAATATCCTTCAGAAACACAAATACAAAAATCTTTAAATTTTAGGTAGTCAAATGCAGTAATACATAAAAAGGATAATGCATTATGACCAAAGAAGGGTCAATACCAAAAATTCAAGATGGTTTATATTAAAAACCAATCAACAGGATTTTAAGAGACTAGAAATGAAATGTATGATCATCTCAATAGAGGCATAAAAAGCTCTGACAAAAAATCAACGCCATTCATAAGAACTTTTAGCAAACTAAGAAGAGAATTTCCTCAGCCCAATAGGGTATTCACGAAATCCTTACATCTAAAATCATATTTATTGTGAAAGACTAAATGCTCTCCCCAAAGATCAAGAAATAACAAGCCCAGTATATTTGCTCTCATTCCTTCTATTCTACATTAGAACTAAAGGTTCTAACCACTGCAGTAGGCAGGAAAAAAAAATAAAAGGCATACAGATTGGAAGAGAAGTAAAGTTGCTTTTATTCATATACAACCTGATTATTAATGGAGAAAATCCTAGGGAATCTACAACAGCTACTAGAATTAGTGAGTTTTGTAACTCAAAATTTATTTTGTAACTCAGAAGTTATTATGCTGCAGGACACAAGGTCAATATAAAAAAAATCAATTGCATTTCTACATACTAACAATAATTGAAAACAAAAGTTAAAAAACAAAATCACCAAAAAATATGAAATATTCAGGGATAAATTTAACAAAATACATTCAAGAATGTAACATGGAAAGCTACCAAATATTGCTAAGAGAAGTTAAGGATGACCTGCATTAATGGACACATGTATGTTCACACATTAATGAACTGAAACGTTCAATGTAGGTAAGATGTCAATTCTCTTGAAAGTGAGCCATAGTCAATACAATCACCATCAAAATTCCAGCAGCCTTTCTTGTAAAAACTGACAAGCTGATTTCAAAATTTACATGGAAATACAAAGGGCATAGAATAGCCAAAACGGGTTAGCAAAAGAGTAACGTAAGACAACTTATACCATCTGTTTCCAAGATTTACTATAAAGTTGCAGCAATGAAGACGGTGTGGGATTGGCATACAGACAGACTCACAGACCAATGGAACAAATTAGACAGTCCAGAAAAAGATCCATACCTATATGGCCAATTAATTTCTGACAAAGTTCTCAAGGCAAGCCAACAAGGACAAATTTTTTTTTCGAAAAGGGGTGCCGAAACAACCAGATATCCATATGCAAAAGGAACCTGAACCTCTGCTCTTATCTCACATCATATACAAAAATCATCTCAAAATGAATTGATGACCTAAACATAAGTTAAAACTATAAAACTTTCAGAAGACAACCCAACCCAAGGTATGGAGGGGGGAGGGGGCACCAGGTCCTCAAGCCCCAGTTCCCACAGGGCATGATGAGTCAGCTGACATCTTTATGTACAGTAGGTTGCATTACAGAAGAATCCTCAGTTAGGGAACCCAACCTATTATATTGAACAGCATATGCAGGTCTTGTTCCAAAGGAAGATATTCTTTCCTCCGGGCTATAAGCAAGCCGAACCTTTGCTCTGGAGGAAGAGACAATACCTACTTTTCAAGGCTGTTCAACTTCGTATCAGCTTTCAACCTGGGGAGCCCCCTTGCCTCTTCTATGTTGAATCCTTTGTGTGTTGTGTCTAGCACATGTCTTTCTCTTTCTTGGTTTACTCCCTTACTTTTATAAAGCACATTTTCTTTCCATAGATGGGAGGTAGAGTTTTTGAGATTTTATTCTACCTTTATTCTACCCTCGTATGTTTGTCATAGTTTGATTAGCTACTGAATTCTAGTTTGGAAATAATTTTCCTTCAGAATTTTGAAGACACTGCTTTATTGCCGTCTAGGCTTCAATTAAGTTGGGAAGACTGAAGTCATTCAAATTCCTGACCCTTTATAGATCACCTGTTTTTTTCCCCTTTCTGCAAGTTTGTAGGATCTTCTCCTTGATCCAAGCTTTCTAAAATTGTTGATGATGTATTTGAAATGGGTCTATGTGGGGGAAAGATCCAACATGGTGGAGAAACAGGGGACCCAAAGTTCCCTTGTCCCTCAAACACAGCAGTGTTGAGGCCAAAGGACTTTGAATTCCAAGAGTCCGGGCTGCAGAGTGGCAGAGACACTGGGACAACCTGGCAGGCCACCGGTGCGTGATTGTGAACTGGGAGAGAGAAAATGGGTGCGTAGGCCGGAAGGGGAGGGATCCCCTTCTGCAGAGTAACGAAAGGAAGAGAAAGAGAGGCTGTGAAAGTGTAGGGCTGTATCTGGACAAGAGAATTACCATGGACCAGGGGTGGAGAAGGATCCAATCTCTAACTGTGGGGCGTTCTCCAGACTGGGCCAGCTGCTCAGTGTGCACACCTGGGGAGGAGGGGAGCCTGCCCCGGCTCGGTAACTAGTTCAGAGCTGCAGTCCACAGTAGGAGAAAGCAATCCCCTCTCTGGAGTGCTGTGGGAAGAAGGAATATAACCATTCAAAGGACAAAGGCTGCCTGCGACCGCCAGCCAGAGGCCATATATTGGCGGAACCGGGGGCACTCGGAGAGAGCCCCTTGAAGACATCGGGGGTTTCAATCCCAGCTGAGCACCAGGGAGGCGCGGGAGTCGGCAGAGAGGGACAAACTGCCTCGTCGCCCCGCGGCACAGTGAGGCTGGCCTAAACTGAGTGGTTTGGGACACCGGTCGGGGCAGGAAAACTGAGGGGTCGCCATTTTTCTCCCCACCACCAACAGGGTGGGGCTTCAGGGAAGGGACAGCGGGTCCAGAGGGGAGGCGGTACCCCCTACACCAAGCCACGCCCCTCCACGCCCGGTAACTGCATACCCACCGGAGATTGACGCTGGCCAACCAGACAGCCCCCCCTCCAGACAAGGCGCCCAGCGGTTTTGCATTTTCTGATTTAATTCTTGGACAGTTCTCCTTACATACATTTTTTTCCTTTCTTTTCTCCTTCTTATTTCTTCCTCCTCTAGTCTGGTTATTCTGGTTGTTGGTTTGTTTAAGCAGATATATGTAATCTATTCTCTTTATACCTGCTCTATATCACCTTATTTTCCTCTCTCTCTCTGGATTAAGCCATACAGATTCTCTGCCTGGTCTATTTTCTTTTCTTTCTTTTTTTCCCGCCTGTCATTTCTCTTTGTATGGGATAAGACCTCTTCCACCAACACTGCTCCCGCCACCCCCCCCCCCATTGGTTTGTTGTTGTTGTTTGTTTGTTTTTCTCCAGGGCTACTTCAATGAACAAATCAAAGCACACCTGGTGGAGGGTCCAAAACATCACTACGAATAGGGAGATAAAGCAACCAGAATCATAACAACTGAGAACAAGCAACACACTCCAAAAAAACACCTCCTGAAGGGCCAGGCCCAGGACAGCGTATGACCCCTCTTTAATACACTAGTGCTCGCAGTTGCAGGACACATAACAAGCTTTTAAAACACATAAGGGACAGAAAACTAGCCAAAATGACGAAACGGAAGAATTCTCCTCAAAAGAAATTCCAGGAAGAAATGACAGCTAAAGAACTGATCAAAACAGATATAAACAATATATCTGATCAAGAACTTAGAATAATAGCCATAAGATTAATTGCTGGGCTTGAAAAAAGCATAGAAGACAGCAGAAAATCTATTGCTGCAGAGATCAAGGAACTAAAAAATAGTCATGATGAATTTAAAAATGCTGTCAATGAGGTGCAAAATAAACTAGAGGCAATGGCAGTGAGGATTGAAGAGGCAGAAGGGAAAATAAGTGAAATAGAAGATAAAATTATGGAAAAAGATGAACCTGAGAAAAAGAGAGATAAAAAATATTCTAGGCCACGAGGGAGGAATTAGAGAAGTGATTCAATGAAATGTAGTAATATCCTTAGCACAGGAATTCCAGAAGAGAGAAAGGGGTCGAAGGTGTACTCAAACAAATCATAGTCGAGAACTTCCCTAATTTGGGGAAGGAAACAGACATTGAACTCCAGGAGGCACAGAGAACTCCCTTCTGATGTAACAGGAATTGATCTTCTGCACGACATACCATAGTGAAACTGGCAAAATACAAAGATAAAGAGAGAATTCTGAAAGCAGCTAGGGACAAACAGGTCTTAATCTACAAGGGTAGACACGTAAGGGTAGTGGCCAAGCTATCTACTGAAACGTGGCAGGCCAGAAGGGAGTGGCAAGAAATAGTCAATGTGCTGAATAGGAAAAATATGCAGGCAAGAATCCTTTACCCAGTAAGGCTGTCATTCAGAATAGAAACAGAGATAAAAGGGGCGCCTGGGTAGCTCAGTCGGTTGGGCGTCCGACTTCGGCTCAGGTCATGATCTCATGGTTCGTGGGTTCGGGCCCCGCGTAGAGCTCTGTGCTGACAGCTCGGAGCCTGCTGCCTGCTGCGGATTCTGTGTCTCCCTCTCTCTCTCTCTCCCTCCCCCTCTCTCTCAGGGGTAGGTAAACATTAAAAAAAAAAAATGTAAAAAAAAAACAGAAAGAAAGATAAAGGTTTTCCCAGACAAACAAAAACTGACGGAGTTCATCACCACTAAACCAGCCCTACAAGAGATCCTAAGGGAGACTCTGTGGGTGGAATGTTGCAAAGATCACAAAGGACCAGAGACATCACTACAAGCATGAAACCTACAGATAACACAATGACACTATGTCCATATCTGAATAAGTCCATATTTGACACTAAGTCCACTGAATGTAAATGGACTAAATGCTCCAATAAAAAGACATAGGGTATCAGAATGGATAAAAAAAAAAACAAGACCTATCTATTTGCTGTCCACAAGACACTCATTTTAGACCTGAGGACACCTTCAGATTGAAAGTGAGGGGATGGAGAACCATCTACCATGCTACTGGAAGTCAAAAGAAAGCTGAAGTAGCCATACATGTATCAGACAAACTAGATTTTAAACTGAAGGCTGTAACAAGAGATGAGAAAGGGCATTATATCATAATTATGGGATCTATCCATCAAGAAGAACTAATAATTATAAATGTTTATGCAACCAATTTGGAAGCACCCAAATATATAAAATAATCACCAACATAAGCAATCTTATGTGGTAATTGCGGGGAACTTTAATACTCCACTTACAACAATGGACAGATCATCTAGGCAGAAAATCAATAAATCAAAAATGGCCCTGAATGATACACTGGACCAGATGGACTTGACAGATATATTCAGAACTTTTCATCCAAAAGCAGCAGAATACACATTCTTCTCAAGTGTACATGGAACATTCTCCAAGATAGATCACATACTGGGTCACAAAACAGCCGATAAATATAAAAGAATTGAGATCATACCATGCACATTTTCATATCACAATGCTATGAAACTGAAAATCAACCACAGGAAAAAGTCTGGAAAACCTCCAAATGCACGGAAGTTAAAGAACATCCAACTAAAGAATAAATGGGTCAACCAGGCAATTAAAGAAGAAATTAAGAAATATTTGGAAACAAATGAAAATGAAAACACGACAATCCAAACCCTTTGGGATGGAGCAAAGGCAGTCCTAAGAGGAAAATGCATTGCAATCCAGGCCTGTCTTAAGAAACAAGAAAAATCCCAAATACAAAACGTAACACAACACCTAAAGGAACCAGAAGAACAGCAAAAAAACAAAATAAAACAACAACAACAAAAAAAAACCAAGGCCAGCAGAAGAAGAGAAATAATAAAGATTAGAGCAGAAATAAACAATACAGAATCCAATAAAACATAGAACAGATCAATGAAACTAAGAGCTGGTTTTTTGAAAAAGTAAACAAAAGGGATACACCCCTAGCCAGACTTCTCAAAAAGAAAAGAGGACCCACATAGATAAAATCACGAATGAATTTGGACTTATCACAACCAATCCCTCAGAAATATAAACATTTATCAGAGAATACTATGAAAAATTTTATGCCAACACACTGGACAGCCTGGAAGAAATGGACAAATTCCTAGCCACCCACACGCTACCAAAACTCAAACAGGAAGAAACAGAAAATTTAATAGACCCATAACTAGTGAAGAAACTGAATCAGTTATCAAAAATCTCCCAACCAATAAAAGTCCTGGGCCAGATAGCTTCCCAGGGGAATTCTACCTGAGATTTAAAGCAGAGTTAATACCTATCCTTCTCAAGCTGTTCCAAAAAATAGAAACGGAAGTTAAGATTCCAGATTCATTTTATGAAGCCAGCATAACCTTGATTCCCAAACCAGAGACCCCACAAAAAAGGAGAATTAAGGCCAATATCCCTGATGAACATGGATGCAAAAATTCTCAACAAGATACTAGCAAATCGAATTCAACATCATATAAAAAGAATTAATGGGGCGCCTAGTGACTCAGTCGGTTAAGCGTCAGACTTCGGCTCAGGTCATGATCTTGTGGTTCCTGAGTTCAAGCCCCATGTCAGGCTCTATGCTGACAGCTCAGAGCCTGGAGCCTGCTTCAGATTCTGTATGTCTCCCTCTCTCTGCCCATCCCCTGCTCGCACTCTGTCTCTTTCACTCTCCAAAATCAATAAACATCAAAAAAAATTTTTTTTAAAGAATTATTCATCATGATCAAATGAGATTCATTCCAGGGCTGCAGGGCTGGTTCAATATTCACAAATCAACCGATGTGATACATCACATTAACAAAAGAAAGGATAAGAACCATATGATCCTGTCAATAGATGTAGAAAAAGCATTTGATAAAATATAGCATACTTTCTTACTAAAAACCCTCAAGAAATTCAGGATAGAAAGAACATACCTAAACACCATAAAAATCATATATGAGAAGCCCACAGCTAATATCCTCCTAATGGGGAAAAACTGAGAGTTTTCCCCCTGAGATCAGGAACACAAAAGGGATGTCCACTCTCACCACTGTTGTTTAACATCGTGTTTGAAGTCATACCTCAGCAATCAGACAACAAAATGAAATAAAAGGCATCAAAATTGGCAAAGAAAAGTCAAACTTTCACTTTTTGCAGACAACATGATATTCTACATGGAAAACCTAAAGGACTCCACCAAAAGTTTGCTAGAACTGATACATGAATTCAGCAAAGTCTCAGGATACAAAATCAATGTACAGAAATCAGTTGCATTTCTATACACCAATAATGAAGCAACAGAAAGAGAAATCAAGAAATCGATCCCATTTACAATTGCACCAAGAACCATAAAATACCTAGGAATAAACCTAACCAAAGACGTGAAAGATCTGTATTGTGGAAACTATAGAAAACCTTTATGAAGGAAATTGAAGGAGACACAAAGAAATGGAAAAACATTCCATGCTCACGGATTGGAAGAATAAATATTGTTAAAATGTCAATACTATACAAAGCAATCTACACATTCGATGCAATCCCAATCAAAATTGCACCGACATTCTTCTCAAAGCTAGAATAAACAATCCTAAAATTTGTATGGAACCACAAAAGACCCTGAATAGCGAAAGTAATGTTGAAAAAGAAAACCAAAGCAGAAGGCATCACAATCCCAGACTTCAGCCTCTACTACAAAGCTGTAATCATCAAGACAGTATGGTACCTGCACAACAACAGACACATAGACCAATGGAATAGAATAGAGAACCTAGAATTGGACCCACATGTGTATGGCCAACTAATCTTTGACAAAGCAGGAGAGAGTATCCGATGGAAAAAAAGACAGGCTCTTTAGCCAACGGTGCTGGGAGAACTGGACAGCAACATGCAGAAGAATGAAACTACATCCAGATGGCCAACCGACACATGAAAAAATGCTCAACATCACTTATCATCAGGGAAATACAAATCAAAACCACAATGAGATACCACCTTTCACCTGTCAGAATGGCTAACATTAACAACTCAGGCAACAACAGATGTTGGCGAGGATGCGGAGAAAGAGGATCTCTTTTGCATTACTGGTGGGAATGGAAGCTGGTGCGGCCACTCTGGAAAACAGTATGGAGGTTTCTCAAAAAACTAAAAATAGAACTATCCTACGACCCAGCAATTGCACTACTAGATATTTATCCAAGGGATACAGGTGTGCTTTCGAAGGGACACATGCACCCCCATGTTTATAGCAGCACTATCAACAATAGCCAAAGTATGGAAAGAGCCCAAATGTCCATCAATGGATGAATGGATAAAGAAAATGTGGTATATATATATATACACACACACACACACACACACACACACACACACACACACAATGGAGTATTACTCGGCAATCAAAAAGAATGAAATCTTGCCATTTGCAACTATGTGGATGGAACTGGAGGGTATTATGCTAAGTGAAATAAGTCAATCAGAGAAAGACAGATATCATATGTTTTCACTCATACGTGGAACTTCAGAAACTTAACAGAAGACCATGGAGGAAGGGAAGGGGGAAAAAATAGATACAAACACAGAGAGAGGGAGGCAAACCATAAGAGACTCTTAAATACAGAGAACAAACTGCGGGTTGATGGGAGGGGTGGGGGAGAGGGGCAAATGTTTTAATTAAAGTATTTTCATTCTCACACTTCCATCATTCTCTCGTAATGCTCTTCTTTCTTCTAGGAGTTGTGAATCCCTGAAATTAGATATTTATTTTAGAAACACTGAAGCGGCCTCAACAACAGCGATGTGAACAAAATAACACTAATTAGAACAGTGGTGGCAAAACAAATCAGATTTAAGCATTTTGTCCCACACTGAATTAGACCAATGTGGTCCAGCCTCTACATGTATTTTTCTTTAAAGTTTATCAAAATCACCAAAGTCCAGTCTATTTCATGCAATGACTACTATAAATCCCAGCAATTAAAAAAAAAAAAAACATAATCACAACTGCTAGAATTACGGCATCTTGAAGTATGTTTTAGTAGGAATAAATTGACCTAACTATGTGAGCCCCAGTCAGCAAAACAGCTAGCTTTGAAAGCCACAATACCCATCTCTTTATGATGGGTTACACTCTCAAGGACTACAGCTTGCCATGAATAATCGAGAATATGACACAATCAAAAACCCAGAGACAAGAGGGAAATGTCTGTAGCAATGAAGCCTTTTTGTTTCCTTACCTAAGCTCACTTCTCAAATACTTGGGAAACAGAAAAATGACTGTGCATACAAAATAAAAGAATCTAAACAGATAATCCTAAGAGCTTAAATGTTTCTCAGAAGTAACCATCATAAAATTTCTGCCCGTGGATTAAATTCTTTAACATACTGAAGCAGCAGATAATGTTGACCATCTGCCAGTCTGTCTCAAGATGGCACCTTAAACTATAAATTTTATTGGGGCTCCCGGGTGGCTCAGTCGGTTAAGCATCCGACTCGGTTTCAGCTCAGGTCATGATTTCATGGTTCATGGGATTGAGCCCCATGTCAGGCTCTGCACTGACAGCACAGAGCCTGCTTGGCATTCTCTCTCTCTCTCTCTCTCTCTCTCTCTCTGTCCTTCCTCTGCTCTAAAAAAAAAAAAAAAAAAAAAAGAATTACAAAGTTAGAAAGGGACTCAAAAGGTCATTTATTCCATCTCCATACCTTCAAATAGGACCTCATCGAACGATCCATAGCAAAAGAAACATAAAGACATCTAGTGGAGATTAAATAACTCACCTTAGAAAACTACTCCTTTTTTAAAAAAACCTCTCCCATAATCTATGCCTTAAATTTGTCTAGCTAATGACTGTATACACCTAACTTTGACTAAGTATTCTAAGGCATTCTTTCACTAGGTCTACCATATATAAAATAGTTATCTAGGAGAAAACAATGTCTGAAATAATAATGAGTCCTGGGTGGCTCAATCGGTTAAGCATCTGACTCCTGATTTTGGCTCAGGTCATGATCTCGAAGGTAGTGAGTTCAAGCCCCACATCAGGTTCTGTACTGGAGGTGCAGAGCCTGCTTGGGATTTTCTCTCCCTCTCTCTCTCTGCCCCTCCCTTGCTTGCTCTCTCTCTCAAAATACATAAATAAACTTAAAAAAAAGAAATAACGCTGAGTACATTAAAATGTACATATTTCCATTCACAAATAGATGCTCAAAATTAGTAACATGATAATATAAATCAGTCCAGAAATGAGAAGTTGAGGGCTATCGGGATCTCAAATCATGCAGCGCAATTCCCAATTTCTTTGAAGATGAAACCAAGGCAAAGATGTTATTCCTATTAATGGTCTATGAAAGAACATCTTATAGCATTTAAGGAAGCCTTACTTAAAAGAATTGACGAATCTTTTTATTGATCAAATCATTATTTTGTAATGGAACCACTGCTTGATCCACCTGCTTAATATAGTCAGGTAAAGTCACAGGACATGGCCTCTTGTCAAACAGAACCGACAATCCTGGCATATTGTTGCTAAGGGGGAGAAAGGAAAGTAGCCTTCAGTTACTGAGCACTTAGGGTTTACCTCCATTAAACCGTCCAATCTTCCCAAAAATCCTATAAAATAGTATTAACATCTTTTTTTTTAATAAGAGTACAGGTTTGGAAACTTGTCTGTGATTACACAGAAAATAAGTTGTAGTTCCAGAACTGGACAACAGATATAACTGGCCCCTTCCACTCTTACCACATGCAGTAAACGATCCTTGGAGAAACGTTCTCTAGAAAAGAATATCACTGTACATACTGCAAAAATCAAAGTATTAATCCAAAGAAGCCATAAGGGCTTACTGTGATATTTACACAAAATAGATAATAATTATCAGGTAAATGAATAAATCTAAAGTTGTTGGTTGTTGAGGAACAACCAATCACAAGTTCTTGGCCTGGAATCTCTTCTCTTTAGTCACACATTAGGCTACTGGTCTCAATATTTTAAGCTCTCCTTTAGTAAATCAAAATTTAAAGGGGGTAAAAAAAAAAAAAAATCACACAACCTTATGTTTTGCTGTCATTGAAAATTACCGAATTCTAATCTCAGCTCCACGAAACCATTCTTAACCTGTCCTAGCTCAGTGACTATTCCAAAACCCCACCATTCTCCTTTCCCACCGAACGCCCCACCCCCATCTCCTCTCATCAAGTGACCTTGACTCCTATCTACCTCTTAGAGAACATAAGCTTTGAACTCTCGAGCCTTTTACCACCCAACCTATAAATATCCGTATCTATTCTCACTTCTTTTCTACCTTTTTCAGTGCATCTCTCCTCCTGTCTACACTAGCACACTGCCTAGGATCACAGCTAGCTAGCACTTAGTTGATACTTTAAAAATGTAACAAACTAATTCTAGACTGATTCTTCCAACTCTGCTCGTCCATCGTTCCCTACATTTTCAGAGATAGATCCATCCACTATCTCCTCTCTCTCATCTCCTACATCTTCAAACATTTCCTCTTCATTGGCTCTTTCCCTAACAGCTCATCAGTCTTTAAAGAAAAAAAAAAAAAAAAAAACCTATAAACCTTTTTCAGTTACTGCTTTATCCCTTTCTTTCCTTCAGAGTCAAACTTCTTTAAAGAAAAGTGTGTCTGGGGATTTTATATTAAGGAAGTACTGTCCATTTCTTTTAAGCAGGATAATAGTACAGTTTTTTTTTTTTTTAAGAAAGAATCCTTAAAAAAATTTTTAAGTTTATTTAAGTAATCTCTACACCCAACGTGGGGCTCGAACTCACTGCCCTGAGGTCAAGAGTCGCGCTCTCTACCAGCGGAGCCAACCGGGCACCCCAAACAGATATATATTGAAAACAATTACAGATAAAAAGATATGATACCTGAGCTTAGCTTTAAAACAATCCAAAAATAAATAAATTAATTAATCAAAAATAAATAATCTAGTTGGGGGCAGGGGTTATAGATGAAACAAAATTGGTGATGTGCTCATTCTTCAAGCTTAGGTAATGACTACATGGGACTCATCATTCTATTTTCTTTTGTATTTGTATTATTATGGAAAAAGCAAATGTTTTTTTTCAAGTGGCTTAAGCTCACATTCCTCTTTCTCATTTTTGCAAAGTTTAGAAGTGATTTGAAGTCACCAGATCCACTGGGTACGTTTCAATCTTTACCTTACTTGCCCTCTGCAAGACACATGATACTCTGGGCCATTCCTGCTTCTAACTTTCCTCTCGTTTGTCATTTGTTATGCATGCCCGCTCTGATTCTTCTCTTTCTCTGCCTCCCAATCTCTCAGTCTCATTTGTGGGCATTTCTCCCCCTTGCTTTCAAACATGGTCCTCCCTCCCCTCCTCAAACACACACACACACACACACACACACACACACACACACACCCCATAAATGCTGCTGCTTCCCAAACTTATTCAAACTTTTCCTTTTTCGTTTCTATATATTCCTATGTGAGCTGACTCATTCTCTCCTTTAATTTCAACTACTTATGCACATGCAAACCTCCACCTCCAGCCCTGAACTCTCTCCTGAACTCCAGATCCAAATGCATCCTTACCTGAATATCCCACAAGAACTTTGAATGAATACTCAAAACTGAACTGATCTTTATCTTTCACCCCATCAAAACCCTGCTCCTTTTCCTCTCGATCAATGGTTTTATTATCCTTTCAGACATCCTAGGAAGAAAACTAGGAATCATTTGTCTTAAGGTTCCAGATATGTCTAGCCCCCAACTTAAATCGTACTAATTTTATCCCTTAAATACTTCTACAATCCCTGTCTTTCCATAACTCCAACTGCTTAGTTCAGACTCTCTTCATTTTTCCACTGTATTTTTTTCCCCTAAAACTGATTGCCCCATACCACTCTACTTTCCCCCCTCCTGGGTCTATTCTTCACACTTCAGCTGGAGTTATCTCTCTAAAACACAAACCCAGGGGCGCCTGGGTGGCTCAGTTGGTTAAGCATCCGACTTCAGCTCAGGTCATGATCTTACAGTCCATGAGTTCAAGCCCCACATCGGGCTCTGTGCTGACAGAGCAGAGCCTGGAGCCTGCTTCCGATTCTGTGTCTCCCTCTCTCTCTGCCCCTCACCTGCTCATGCTCTGTCGCTCTCTGTCTCAAAAATAAATAAAAACATTTAAAAAAAATTTTTAAATACAAACCCAATAACACCACTACTCCATTTGAAATTCTTCCATGGTTGTCCCATGATGAAAAACAAAAACAAAAACTTCCAAACTCTTTATCACGGTACCAAGTACTTTAATATCTGGCCTCTCCCATCACTATACTGCATTCACTCTGGAACTGGGGCATCAGAATGACCTAGGATTCTCCAAACAAAACACTCAAATACATCCTTTGCTTTTTGTTGCGCCATTTGCCTAGAATGAGTTTCCTCAACTTCCCTCCAGTGAAAGCCTACTCAACTTTCTTTAACGCGGGTCAAATGGAACATCACACTGGAAACTTCCCCTGATCTCCTTAGAGTCAGGGTATTTCTACCAATGGGTACAGAGAACAGCCATCAGTGGCTGAGATCACAACTTAGATGAGTTAGACCCACTTGGGTTGAAATCCCAGGTTCAAACCTTACCAGGTACGACTCTGGACAAAAATCTTTAAGCCTGTTTCCTCATCTCTGAATAACAGTAGTTAGGGATTTTTATGAGGATTAAATAATGGACTACATACAAAATACTGTATAGTGCCTCACTGAGATTAGGTAATCAATAAATGTTACTGTTATATTGCGATTTATTCCCACTCTGGGCTCCTATAGCAACTTGCACCTATCTCTGTCATACCGTTACGATAACATGACTGTTTGCCCATACAGAACACATCGTCTTTTTATTCCCACTATCTGGCATAATGTCCACAATTTAACAGGTTCGTTAACAAAGCTTGAATAAATAAATAAAACACTTCCAATCCCTATAGTATTAAGGCGTCAAATTTTTTACTAACGGTCTTACTAGATTTAAGTTCCGTCTCCTTGTACAAAATCGGTAATTTAAGTAAAAGTTACAGGCCAGTCTCATTTTAATGGAGGAAAATAGGAATTTTGTAGTGGCCTTATGTTGTTTACTTGTTGAAAACACACCCACAAAATAAACCCGCCGTGCTACCAAGGATATTTCTGCATACTATATAAAATACCAAATTTCTAGGATGGTTGTCTCCCTGTTGAAAAAAATGTAAAGGTTTTCTAAATCTGTGTCAGCTTCCTTACCACCAGGACCTAAGCCAACCCTAAGGGCTAAGGTGTATTACAGAGTTGCTGTTTCGTTTTGTTTTGTTTGGGCAATTTTCATCCTGAAAGCACGCTCCTGAGAAATTCCGAAGAATACTGAAATAACCAAAGAAAATAATTAGTACCCACTGCTAAAAAGCAAAAAAATCAAAAAATAAATAAATAAATAAATAAGAAAGAAAAGTCTGTGCTTTAAAAATTCCAGTAATTTAAAGTTAAACTAATCTTCAAAATAGAATCAAAATATGTGCAGGCAGCGGCCAAGCTAGTAAGTGGGAAGGTGGGGGTCCTCATTTTGCCATCTTAACCCTCAATAAATACAATGCAAAAGGCAAAACGGTTATGAAAAAAAAAAAGATACTACTATATAAAAGCATGGTCTCTACTTCTACACTTGACCTTTAAACATTAATGCCTTTTGAATAATAATTAATTAGGGGCTTAATATGCAAACACCTCTGAGCTACTTCAGAATAATAAAAGCCTAGAAACCACACGTTCTCAGAAAAAGGAGAAAGGCCTGTTAAAAAATTTTTTTTTAGTTTCTCAGGTCTCGCATCAAATGTGTGCCATACATACGGTTCGGCACCGAGAGGCAGCAACCTGGGAGGGTCAGAGGCGCCGCAGGCCCGAGGCCCTGCGGCTGGGGTGGCTGCTCATCCCTGAGACTTACGCGGGGCGGTGGCCCAGCCCAGCCGGGGTGGGGCTGAGCGCTGTCAGCCGGGGCGGGCCCAACGGCGGGCCACCCAAGTCTCACCTCCACTTCCCTTTCCCAGCGCAGAGCCCAGTTCCGCGACCACCCAAGAGCCCCCGCACCACAAAGACAGATTTTTTTTCTCGCCCGGTCCGCTCAAAGTTTATCGTTCTCTGCCAGCGGTCGGGGCCGCCGGGCTTTGTAGTTCGCCGGTCCAGGCCGCCCCGCCGAGGCCGAGAGCCTGTGCAGCCGCTAAACTACAACGCCCATAATGCCCCGCGAGCCTCGCGCTCCCACGGCCCTCCTCCTCCCCTCCCGGCGCCCCAGGACCGCGGCACTGCCCTGGCGGCGGGAGACCGGGTGGGGCTGTCCACCTGAACGCCCCACCACCTTCCCTCTCCTGCCCGCGGCGCTCTCCCTCGGATTCATTACCTACGTGCCGCAGGTCGGCCGGCTGTGGGTGATGCGGTCCGGGTGGGGGTGGGGCACAGGCCGCCGCCGCAGCCGCCGCCGCGGAGTCCGTTAGTTCCCGACGTGCGTGAAGAGGCGGTGGCGGCGGCGTACGGTTGCCATGGCAGCCGCGGACCGAGCGGTGGGGGGCGCGCGGGGACTCCAAGACAACTCGGGGGAGGAGCCTGGGAACCCCACCCGGGTGCGGGGGAAGGGAGGCGCCCGGGTGCTTCGGGGGAAGGAGGGAGACTGTGACATTGAGGAGGGCGAGTGACTAATGACTCGGTGGGGCCGGATGAGCCCTGCTGCGGCAGCGTCCAATCCCCTTGGCATGACGCGTGTCCTGTGCCGTCGGCGGAGCGCGTTGGTGCCCGCTCTATTCCGAGAGGGTGCCTGTGGCGTCAGAGGAAGGCGCGCCCCAGCGGCTCAGCGCCGGCTCTTTAAAGGTCGTCTGGTCCGGCCCCTCCCCCGCCGCCTCGGCCGAGTGGCGGGGTGGGACCCGAAGCCACCCTGGGGCTTTTCACCGGGAAAGTCGCAGTCTCTCACACCTTTCTGTCACTCTCTGAGGAGTGGGCTAGAAATGAATCCGTTAGTAAAAATGTAGTGCCTATAGCCTTTAGGCTCATTCGGGAGGTTTGAGAACTTGTACGTGGCAGTGATTTCAGCTGAATTTTTGATGTGTAATATTTCTTAGGTAACCGTTTGCGGACTCTCCAGGACCCACCTGAGAGATGCAGTGCGGTAGAAACTGAGGTCAAGCGCATGGGCTTCCGAAACCCGCTTCTGGGTTCACGTCCTGCCCCTATACTTGGTAGCTGATAACCGGGGTGGGGGGGGAGCAATTTCTTTACCCCCTGTGATGCTGAAAGTTTTAATCTGCAAAATGCAGGTAATGGCCAGCTCCCAGTGCTTGTGAGAAATTTAAAAAGCATTAATGCTGATGAAGCACTGTAAAACAAAGACTGGCATTTAACAGTAACTTTTAAATCTTAGTTATTCAACACTTCCTGATAAGAATCAGAAGAGTGGGTAGCCTGGAGGTGAGGGTGGGACTTTTTTTTTTTTTTACAGGGGAGGGGGAGGGGGGGGTGGGCAGAGACCGAAAGGGGGAGAGAGAATCTTGAGCAGGCGCCCGCTCAGTGCGGAGCCGGAGGTGGGGCTCCATCTCCTGACCCGTGAGCCAAAATCAAGAGTCAGATGCTCAACAGACCGAATCGCCCAGGCTCCACTGAAGAGGGAATTTTCCGCGGTGATGGAGAAGATGTGTATCATGCTTAGCGTTTGGGTTACAGAGGTCTGTGCATTTGTCAAAACTCATGGAATGGTGCAGGTAATGAAATGCGTGCATTTCACTGTGTGTGAATGTACCTCCAAAAAAGAACATAAGAATATTTTTTTAAGATCTGCCTTCGCAACTTTCAAATAGACAACACAGTGCCATTAACTGTAGTCCTGCTGTACGTTACATCCCCAGGAATTATTTATTTTATAACAAAATTTGTACTCGGTGACCCCCTTCACCCATTTTGCACCCCCGCCCCCACCTCTGGCAACCACCAATTTGTTCTCTGCCTCTGTAAGATTGTTATTAGAGCGGTAGACTCTAATAGCGACCACAGAGATATTCTGCATCCAATCTCCAGATTTTGCAAATGAGGAAAATGAGACCTAGGGATTTAAGTAAATGGGGGAAATTACTGACCCTGTCGTTTTCTAGCAATAAACGTCTCTTGAGAAATTATGATTGAAAATAGCAAGCTACTGTGTATATCATCCAGTTCTCAGTCGGGGTCACCTTGTCCACAAAAATCTTGTTGAGATTGACTCAAGTCCCTTTTCCACCTCCTGTGGAAAGGCCAATGTCTTCTCCAAGATTGTACATCCCCCGTGGGGGGCAGGGGAACTTACCATCACAGGGTCACTTCTGGCTCTGAGTTCTTCCTCTGAACACAGGGACTCTCTCACATCTCGCCTTCTGCAACTCTTTTCTCTCCTGCTGACCCAGTGTGGAAATCAAACACTTTTCTTTGGCTGTGTGTGTGTAGCAGGCTCCTCTGAAGGTTTGGAGCAACTAAAGGGTTTTTTGTTTTTTTATTTATTTTTGAGACAGAGAGAGACAGAGCATGAATGGGGGAGGGTCAGAGAGAGGGAGACACAGAATCTGAAACAGGCTCCAGGCTCTGAGCTGTCAGCACAGAGCCCGACGCGGGGCTTGAACTCACAGACCGTGAGATCATGACCTGAGCCGAAGGCGCCCCGCAACTAAAGGGTTTTAAATGAAGGATGTAAATAGCCTAAAGTTAGAAGTCCCTGGTCTTGAAAGGCCTTCAGTATCACAATGGCATTGGTATCCACCAACCCCTCCCCCATCCTTTCTCAGCATAAGCTGCAACTCCCCACTAATCAACATCTTCCTGGTCCCATCCCTCTCCCTTCCTCTTTTCTCTCTTTATACAGTACTTTTAGTTATCTCTTTCTCCTAATCTGTACCTTCTGGACCACCTTCCACTCCTAAACTGTTTATCAAAGTGTTTTCCTACACAAAATATTTTCCCCAAGAGGAACTCTGGTGCCAGCTATTAAAAGCATATGTTGCAACACAGTATATATCTGCATATTCTACTTGGTTCGGTCCACAGTATACTCAGTAAATATGAAGCTTGTGCAGAAACAGAAGCAAAAATGAACTGTTGGGGCCTCAACACGATAAAAAGCTTCTGCACAGCGGAGGAAACAATCAGCAAAACTAAAAGGCAACCAACAGAATGGGAAAAGATATTTGCAAATGACATATCAGATAAAGGCTTAGTATCCAAAATCTATTTAAAAAAACTTACCAAACTCAACAACCAAAAACACATAATCCAGTGAAGAAATGGGCAAGAGACATGAATAGACACTTTTCCAAAGAAGACATCCAGATGGCTAACAGACACATGAAAAGATGCTCAACGTCACTCATCATCAGAGAAATACAAATCAAAACCACAATGAGATACCACCTCACACCTGTGAGAGTGGCTAAAATTAACAATTCAGGCAACAACAGATGTTGGTGAGGGTGCGGCGAAACCCTCTTGCACTGCTGGTGGGAATGCAAACTGGTGCGGCCACTCTGGAAAACAGGATAGAGGTTCTTCAAAAAAATTAAAAATAGAACTACCCTATGACCCAGCAATTGCCCTCCTAGGTATTTATCCAAAGGATACAGGAGTGCTGATTTAAAGGGGCACGTACCCCAATGTCGATAGCAGCACTATGGACAATAGCCAAAGTATGGAAAGAGCCCAAATGTCCATCAACTCATGAATGCGTAAAGAAGATGTGATATATATACACAATGGAATATTATCGGTGATCAAAAAGAATGAAATCTTGCCATTTGCAACAACATGGCTGGAGCTAGAGTGTATTATGCTAAGTGAAATAAGTCAGAGAAAGACAAATATATGATTTCATTCATATGTGGAATTTAAGAAACAAAACAGATGAACATAGGGGAAGGGAAGCAAAAATAAGATAAAAACAGAGAGGGAGACAAACCATAAGAGACCCTTAAACACAGAGAACAAACTGAGGGTTGCTAGAAGGGTGTTGGGTGGGGGCAGATGGGCTGAATGGGCGATGGGCATTAAGAATGGCACTTGCTGGGGGGCGCCTGGGTGGCGCAGTCGGTTGAGCGTCCGACTTCAGCCAGGTCACGATCTCGCGGTCCATGAGTTCGAGCCCCGCGTCGGGCTCTGGGCTGATGGCTCAGAGCCTGGAGCCTGTTTCCGATTCTGTGTCTCCCTCTCTCTCTGCCCCTCCCCCGTTCATGCTCTGTCTCTCTCTGTCCCAAAAATAAATTAAAAAAACGTTGAAAAAAAAATTAAAAAAAAAAAAGAATGGCACTTGCTGGGATGAGCACTGGGTGTCTTATGTAGGTGATGAATTACCAAATTCTATTCCTGAAGTCATTATTACACTATATGTTAACTAACTTGGATTTACATTAAAAAAAAAAAAAAAAAGGCTTATACACATGACCTGTCCAGGCTACCTGCATAGTGGGTTCAATTATGAGAACTCCTTAGTATAAATGAGGAAGCAATTGATTGTGGCTGGGATTTGCTGTCTGAAAGAAAGAAAAGAAATTCAGGTCTCCATGATCGTAGCTTACATTATGCAGAAGAAATGATAGCATTCACGCAGTAAAACCCAGAACAAAATCTGAGTTAATACTTGATAGCAATGACATCCTTATAGAAGCAACACCTGGACTTGTCACCTCTAGCAATTTGATCACAACTCTGCATATATAATGAGCATATAAATAGAGTCTCCTTTACTCCCGGAGAAGATAATACTGATCTGCTATCGGCAGAACACATGTTTTTGTAGTGGGGATGATAGGCTCACTTGACCCATCTGGCCCTCATCTGGTTTCCCTTGTGACCAGTCACTTGCATTTACAAGGCAGCTGGCCAGGGTTGTAGTGCAATCTACAGCCACGAAGAAGTCTGCAAATGCAAGGTCCCAATGCATAACCCTCCTTGTTTGGGAGAAGTCGGGACCCCAGAGAAACAGCTCAGCGGGACAAGCCACTGAAGGAGAATGATGACAGCAGTGAAACGCAACAGCTGCCTTAAAGTAAAGCTGAAGGAGGGTGGTCACACCAAGGAAGACCATGGGCAACTGAAGCATGGCCTTAGGAAACCTAGCGTGGCTATGGAGCCGGCAAGGAGTGAGGACTGACAAAAATGGTTTGTTGTTTTCACTGGAGACTTTGGATCATTTCAGGTAATAAACACACTGTGCAAATCTGCAAGTAATAACGGGTTAATCTACAGACAATATGGTCCTGAGCCTCAGTAAAGACACTTAGCACATCTGGGGCAGCTGGGTGGCTCAATCGGTTGAGCGTTGAACTCTTGATTTCAGCTCAGGTGGACGATCCCAGCCAGGGTTGTGGGGACTAATCTTCCATTGGGCCCTCGCTAAGCACGGAGCCCACTTAAGATTCTCTCTCTCTTCCTCTCAGCCCCTCTCCCCCACTAGCATGCTCTCTCTCTTTAAAAGATAAAGACTTTTAAAAAATTTTTTTAAATAAATTGAAGAAAAAAAAAAAACAAAAACCCGGAGACTTAGCACATCTGGTTCAAAGTCAGGCATTTTCCCTCAGTTCTCAGTCTTGGCTGCTATAGCATTTGACTTTGCCGGCCACCTTCCTTAGTGGTTCATGACCTTGGTTCTCCTGAAAGCATACTTCAGTGTGCTCACCAGCTCTTTCTTCTGCCTGCTCCTTCGCTGTGGCAATAGTTCCCAACATTCAATCCTACACCCTCTCCATTTATAGGGTTTCATCTCTCAGTTCTGGTTGACACACAGATTTCCCTGACTAGTTCTAATCCCCAAGCTCCACTCCTGCCCCAAGTTTGCTGGGTCCTTCCTCACCTCGTTCTAATGTTCTCTTCACCTGGGATGCTATCCCCCTCCCCTAAATTCGACCTGTATTCTGCAAAAACTAACTCAGGCCTCTACATGAAATCTTTCCAGGTCATTCCTGCTCACAATAGTACCAGCCTACTCTGCACTCACAAAATTTCCTGCCTATACCACCCACTTTGACAACTAACCATACTGCCTAGTGGCAGCTTGTGGGTTGTTGACCCATTGGCCTTTGTCTTTTCTCCTTACTAGATCTCAGGCTCCTCTGATGAACACTCATGGGTATTTCCAAATACATCTTTATAATACCTTTTATATAAGGGCACAGTATTTTTGACTGATGGCTGGCTCCTTAACTTTTCTCCTGAGTTAACCCTGCTCTGTGTGGCTCTCCCCCTCTAGTGCTATAGAGGACATTTACAGCCTCCTCATATAAATATCCCTGAAGCCTATAGAAAATCATGGGCCCCCATATGTATTCGGTGCGAGGCTGCCTCACGAGGAAGTTCCTCCAAGTGACTTTTGGTAGGGAAGGAGTTCAGGAGGTAAGTGGTGCTGAATTCCGACGCTCAAACTCACTACTAGGACCTAGAGCAAAGTTTAGCAGGTCATGAGATCAAGGTAATGCATCCCGTCCAGCTTTTTAATGCTTAAAATGTGAGAGGGTAAGATACCGTAGGGGAAGGTAGAATCAAACAGAAGCAATAGGAAATGAAATGCAGGGCATGTACGCGTAGCCCTGGTCAAGCACTATATGGCGGTCAGTGGGCTTCAAACCTACCCTCTCTCCACTGTTCCATGCTGGGGGAGCTGGAACCCCACAACCCACATTTCTCCCTTGTCTCCGGCTCGTGGGTGCACTCGTAGAAGAGCACAAGGCTGGAAGACGGGGAAGCCACTGCTCCCAGGGTCCCTTCCTGTCAGCATCACCCAAGCAGTGGCCCTTTGGCCTAGTGGCCAGAACTTGTCTCCACCTTCTAGCTACACTTCCAGAACCAGCCCCCTGGCGCCTCCTCTCCCTCCACCCCAGACTTAGCAGCAGGAACCAGGCAGTGCCTTTCTTCAGAGGTCTGGGTCCCACCTCTGGGTTCCTTCTCCTGGCTGCTAGGTTCTGAGGACCCCGCCCTCCTCTCCTCTCTCTGATCTCTGGCCCCAGAGGCACTAGCTGCTTTTTGCAGTTACTACTTACATGGTGACTCCCGTGTTCCTTTTACATTTTTTCACCCCTCCAACACCTATTTAATCAATTCCCTATGCGAAGTTCTCTCCATGGAAATACTTCCTTTGGCTTCCTTTTGCCTGACGGCTGGACGCTGACAAATACGGATTTTGAAGTGAAATATATCTCCCGTGAATGTCGATCCAGAGGGTTTAAGAAACACTATCTCAGAGGAATGGGAGAGTTCTTCACCAAACAGATGCCCTACGTGCCAAGGGTCCAGTCCTTCCACAGACGGGTGCTCTGCGTCTCAGGTCTGTGAAGAGCAGAGACCCAATTCTGCCACAGGAACTGTCACCGTTGGACCCTAGGCCTAGCGTGGCCTTAAGAATCACTGGCGATGAGCTTACAGTCGCCTACCACAGTTTGGCTGGAACCCCAAGCTTCATGTGGACTCTGACCTCTCTCAGGTATGTAGAAATGCAGCTTTATTTTTAATTTTTGGTAATGTTTATTTTTGAGAGAGAGAGAGAGAGAGAAAGAGACAGAGTGGGAGTGGGAGAGGGGCAGAGAGAGAAGGAGACACAGAACCTGAAGCAGGCTCCAGGCTCCCAGCTGTCAGCAGAGAGCCCCATGCAGGGCTCGAACCCCCGAGCTGTGAGATCATGACCCGAGCCAAAGTCGGAGGCTTAACCAACTGACCCACCCAGCCTCCCCAAAACGCAGCTTTTTAACTTGCTACCCTTAGCAAGTGGGGGGGAAACAAGAGTTAATGATGAAAAAGCAAGAAAGGGGTACCACAGACCTCACCAAGTGGGACCTGGTGAGGCCAAGAGAAGGATGAAAAAGACAGATTTTCAGGGTGGATTTTTTCTCTCTGATGTTGCCCTTTCTCACAGGTCACATGAGGAGGTAATAGACAAGAGAAGGAAACGAAGAACCTTATACCTATGTTTCTGCCATATCCAGCCCAAATGGGGCTTTTGCTCTATTTTATTCATGAACTGACTATACTTCTGCTTCAGTGCTCCCATTAGCAGTGAGGCACTCTTTAAAGACCAGAGCTATTAGGCCAGCCTCACTTAATCACCCATTCTTAATGAAAAGAACCGCTCCACATTTGGGGAATTCAAAACATTTCTTATGTATGCCAAAATAAACACAGAACCTCTTGGCAGTCGCCTGTGGGGATTCTCCTTGCTTATGATTTTGTATTTCCTTATGCTAATTTAGAAATAGGAACAGGAAACCCAGGACTCGAGGCTGTTAAGCGGATTGGTAACACTCCGGAGTGTTGCGGGTACGTAACTCAATGAATGAATGTCGAGTCCTCCGTGATAGCTGGAGTAATAGTATTTTCATTGAGCACCGCAGGAAGTCATTGCCTCCACCCGGCGAGATGCTAATACATTAGCACCTAACTGCGCGAGGACCTTACATTTAGTAGAGGAATCCATCACCGGACGTGAAATACTCGGGCAAATGTTGGCAAGTTACCTCGCTGGTGACGGGCAGAACATTTTCTAGCGAGCTGAAAAGCATGTTACAAGGTAGCTGGCATGTCATAGAGGGAGAGCAGCTTGTGATCAGGTTTTCTATTTGGAGAAGGCAGTGCTGTGCCAAGCAACCCCAACCACAACACATTTAAAGTCTGAATGGGAAAAGGAGCGGTACATCTGGGATCCTATTTCCCCTTCCAAGAAGATACAAGTCACTCTAGACGGCTTCTTCTGGTTCCAGAGTCCTTTTCCTGCCTGGTTTTTTTTTTTTTTTTTTTTTTTTTTTCTTCTTCTGTGTCCTGTTTTACTTCAACTGTAGGGGATTGAGAGTGATGGGCTTGGGAGGCAAATTCTATTTCCTCTCTTTCCGCTTGTTTTTCTGCTACATTTTAGGTCTTCCTCGTGATTTATGTGCATAAATGATGGCTTACATGAATCATTCCTAAACGGTTAACTACGCAAGCAAACTGTTCATCATCCAGTTCTCCGTGATAGCCTCTCCTTATGTTCACCAGGCTGCCTCACTCCTTTCTCAAATCCCACCGCAAATTTCACGTTTCCAAAAAGCCCTCTCTGACAGCTACTATGAAGACTTCTAACAGCCCTTATTCAACCTCACCTCTGTCCCTTTTCCCCAGCTCACCAGTTAGCTGTTCTCACTATCTGACGGTGCAGTCACAATAAAATAAAGTAGCGACAGCAGACACATAAGTTTTGTACTGTTTCTTCCCTCTTGATCTGTGCCTGGATTTATGCCTTCCTGACAAATAAGCAGGTCGTTGTGTTTAAACATTACAACCTAAGTGAGAATTATAGAGAATTGTATAGTCATACCTTGGAGATATTGTGGGTTTAGTTCCAGAACACCACAATAAAACGAGTATCACAGTAAAGCAAGTCAAATTAAATTTTTGCTTCCCCAGTGCATATGAAAGTTATATGTGTACTATAATCTTTTAACTGTGCGATAGCATTGTATCTAAAAAAAAAAAAAAAAAGTACATACCTTAATTCAAAGATCCTTTATTACTAAAAGATGAGTTTTCAGCAAGTCTTAATCTTTTTGCTGGCAGAGGGTCTTGCCTCAATGTTGAGGGCTGCTGACTGATCAGGGTGCTGGCTACTGACGGTTGGGGTGGCTGTGGCAATCTCCCAAAATGAGACAACAGTGAGGTTTACCTATGTTTATACGTGGAGGGTTCGTTCAATCATTTTAATTGCTGCAGTCATAGAAGACAGTTCATCCCTTTCCCACCGATGGACATTTCGTTTCTTTCCAATCTTCACGTCCAGGTACGTCCGGGCTGCTGTGACAAAAATACCATAGGCCAGATGGCTCATAAACAACAGAAATTCATTTCTTCCATTTCTGGAGGCTGAGCAGTTGCAGGTCAAGTCACCAGCAGATTCAGTGTCTGGTAAGAGCTGGCTTCCTAGTCATTGACTGTGGTCTTCTTGCTGGGTCCCCATGTGGCAGAAGGGGACAGGGAGATCTCTGCGGTCTTCATGAGGACACCAGGCCCACTCATGAGAGCTCCACCCTGCTTACCTAATCACCTTCCAGAAGCCCCACCTCCAAATACCATCACTTTGGGGGCTGGGGTTTCAACATACGAATTTAGAGGGGACACAAGCATTTGGTCCGCAACATTCTACCCTTGGCCCCCCCAAGTCCATGTCTGTCTCACATGTCATCAACCCTAAACTCCAAAATCTCATCTAAATATCATCTAAATCAGGGGTGTCTGGCTGACTCACTTGGCAGAGTGTGCAACTCTTGATCTCGGGGTCATGAGTTTGAGCCCCATGTTAGGCATGGAGCCTACTTAAAATTTTTAGAAAAAAGTAATCATAAATAAATATTAATAAATAAATATCATCCCAATCAATTATGGGTGAGACTCGAGATTCATCCTGAGGCCAATTCCTCTCCAGCTATGGGCCCGCAAAACCGAACATACCCTGTGCTTCCCAAACATGAACTGGTGGGACAGGCCCCGGACAGACTTTCCCATTCCAAAAGGAAGAAACAGGAAGGAAGAAAGGAGGGAGGTCCAGAGTAAGTCCAAAACCCAGCGAGGCAAATTCCATTAGACCTTGAGACTAAAGAACAATCTTCTTTGGCTTGATGCTCTACCCTTCACGTGCACTGGGGTAGTGGTCCTCTCAGCTTTTTTGGGCAGAAAATGGCTCCCAAAGCTTCCAACGGCTCTGCCCCCATGGCTTTGGATGGCCTCACCTGCCATGACTCCCCTGGGCACCACTCTTAGGGCTCCAGGGTCCTATCCTTTGAAATATAGGTGAAGGCAGCCATGTCCCCAGCGATTGTACACACTGGAGGCAGTGCAGATACTACTCTCCCTTTCGGGGCGCGCAGGTTGGGGGGGGGGGGTTGCGTGGGGGAGCAACCATTTAGCCCACACTGCACCTGGGCCCACTGGCTGCTTACCTGAGGCAGCCGGCTGAGGAGCACGGTTGGGGAGCGCGGTGGCCATCACACGGCGTGAAGTGAGGCAGTGCCCAGCAGCCCACACCGAGCTCCTGAAAGTTCCAGCAACCCCTCTTTTGAAACTGCCCCTCCCTGCCCTCCCACTCTGGGCCTGTGTGGGAATGGTAGGCCTGAGGATTCTGAATCACCTTGGTCATTCCCGCAGCGTCTTGGAGAAAAGCACCTGGCTTCTGCCAACATGGCGGATCTCCTTATCCAATGGTCACTTTGCGGCGCCCTACCATTCTCTCGCAAACAGGCTTTCTCCTTCTTTTCGACAGGAGCAGATGGAGAATTACCCAAATATTTAAGTTCTGATTGCTTTTTTTATTAACAGTTCCATCTTTAAGTCATTTCTCTCTTGTTGAATTTTACTGTGAGCCGTCAGGAAGAACCAGTCTGCTTCTGCAACACTTTGCTTAGAAACTGCTTCAGTCATGGGGCGTCTGGGTGGCTCGGTCTGTTACGCCTCCAACTCTTGGTTTCCGCTCAGGTCGTGATCTCGTGGTTTGTGAGTTCGAGTCCCACATCAGACTCTCTGCGCTGATAGTGCAGTCCCTGCTTGGGATTCTTTCTCTCCCCTCTCTCTCTGCCCCTCCCCTGCTCACGTGCCCCCCCCCCCAAATAAAGAAACTTAAAAAAAGAAAGAAAGAAACTGCTTCAGCTATATATCCAATTTCATTCCTAGAGTGAAAGGATTTCAATCTTAAATGGAACCAGAAGATATGAAATGCGGAATCTCAAGAATGTACCCTCTGAAGAATGGAACTTAAGAACCAAGAGACTGATTTCCATTAAATGCCCGATTTACCCAAGACCAAGACTCACTGCCTCACCAATGAACATCCAACAAGAATCTCTCCCCTTTCTCAAGCCAGTAAACTTACTGCTCGGACTCTGGCTCAACCTCCCCTTCATTGCACTCCTTGCCCATAAATATTTAAATATTCTCCCTAGATGCTGACTGGACCAGCCTAGAGCTTGCATTGCCCAAGTTGTATCCCTCTGCTATTCCCAACTCAGTTTTAGGCCAAGACAACACACTTCTCTGTGGGTCAGGAATCCAGGCACAGTTCATCTGGGTCCTCTACTTCAGAGTGTCTCATGAGGCTTCCATCAAGGTGTTGGCCAGGGCTGGGGTCTCTTCTGGGAAGAGCTCTCTTGGCTGGGAAAAACCCACTTCCAAGCTCACTTGGTTGTTGGCAGGATTCAGCTCTTTGCAGGCAGTTGGACTGAGAGCCTTAATTCCTTGCTGGCTGTCGGCCAGAGGCTACCTTCAGTTGTCTGCTATCCGAGCCTTTTCACAGGACAGCTCATAACATACCGACTTGCTTTGTCAAAACCAGCAGAGGGGAGACTTTGAAAGCAAGACGTGACGGTCAGAATCGTCAGTACTATCTCTTCATGGATAATAATATTCATGGATAGTATTCTTGAATATTAACCTACTCATCTTGCGTATTCTGTTGGTTAGAAGCAAGTCACAGGTCCCACCCCATGATCAAGGGGAGGGGTTACCCAGACATGTGAATGTCAGGAGGTAGGGATTATCATGGGCCATCTTAGAGCTCATCTGTCGTAGGCAGGCATAATAGTTAAGAATATTGGTTAGCCTGTCAATTAACAGCAAAAGAAACAACAGATGTTGGCGAGGAAGTAGAGAAAGGGGAACCCTCTGTTGCACCTTTGGTGGGAATGCCAACTGGTGCAGCCACTCTGGAGAGCAATATGGAGGTTCCCCAAAAAACTACAAATAGGGGTGCCTGGGTGGCTCAGTCGGTTCAGGTCACGATCTCGCAGTTCGTGAGTTAGAGCCCCACTTCAGTCTCTGTGCTGACAGCCCAGAGCCTGGAACCTGCTTTGGATTCTGTGTCTCCTCTCTCTGCCCTTTGCTTCCTCTCTGTCTCTCTCTCTCAAAACTAAATAAACATTAAAAAAAAAAAAAAAAAAAAAAAAAAAAACCTAAAACTAGAACTACCCTACGATCCAGCAATTACACTACTAGGTATTTACCCATAGGATACAAAAATACAGATTCGAAGGGGCACATGCATTCTGATGTTTATAGCAGCATTATCAACAATAGCCAAACTATGGAAAGAGCCCAGATGTCCATCAAGTGATGGATAGAGAGGATGTGGTATATATATGATTGAATATTACTCAGCCATCAAAAAGAATGAAATCTTGCCATTTGCAACGACATGGATGGAGCTAGAATGTATTATGCTAAGCGAAATAAGTCAATCAGAGAAAGACAAGTACCATATGATTTCACTCAAGTGTAGAATTTAAGAAACAAAACGAACATATGGGAAGGGGGTGGGGAAGAGGAGAGAGGGAAATAAACCACAGGAGACTCTTGACTATAGAAAACAACTGAGGGATGATGGAGGCAGGTGGGTGGGAGATGGGCTAGATGGGTAATGGGTATTAAAGAAGGCACTTGTGGATGCCTGGGTGGGGCTCAGTCTTAAGGGTAAGCATCCAACTCTTGATTTCAACTTAGGTCATGACCTCACATTTTGTGAGATTGAGCCCCACGCTCAGTGTAGAGCCTGCTTGCTCTCCCTCCTCCCTTCCCTGCTCACAAGTATGCGTGTTCTCTCTGTCTCGAAATAGATCAAGAAACTTTCAATAAGTAAATAAATAAGGCACTTGTTATGATGAGCACTCAGTGTCGTACGTCAGTGACGAATCACTGAATGCTCCTTCTGAAATCAATATTGCACTGCATGTTAACAATTAAAATTTAAGTAAAAAGTAAAAAAAAAAATAAAAAAGAATATGGGTTAGCCTGTCATTACAAACCCAAATAATGGTGGGCTCAACTAGACTAGAGATTTATTTCTCCGTCATTTGGAGGTCCGGATACATGTACAGGGCCGGTATGGTAGTTCACCATCATCAGAGACCCGTGCTCCTTTTATCTATTCATCTGCCATTTACGACATGTGGATCCTATCTCATCCTACAAGATAGCTGCTCTAACACCTGCCGCTATGTTGTATTCCAGCCCCTCAAGTCCATTCTACATACCGCGGCTAGAATAATGGTACTAAAATGCAAATTTAATCATGTCATCCCTCGGCGTAGAAACCAGTGGCACTTCCAGCCTACAGTAGAGTTCCTCAAACTTTTTTTTAACCATAAATCCCTGTACTCAGTACAGACATACATATACATGCACATCACACACACACACACACACACACACACTCAAACGTGTATCTCCAACATATGTAAGTTTCATGAAGCAAAACACACTCTTACTACTACTCTGATATTTCCTATTCTATTTCTTTTACATCGAATTCATGAACTACTAATGGATGTGGGCAAACACAGGCCTATGGGGTGGTGACCTGTTTGCTTTCTCCCTGCACTCCAAACCCCTCCTGCTCCAGACCTATATACCTCCTCCTTCCATCTATAACCACCTTTCCCAACTGGCCCTCTCACCTTCCCAGTCCCGCCATGCTTTTCAAGAATTAGCTCAGGCATTGCTTCTGGAACACATTCCTTGGTGCCCAGTCCATTTCTGTGAGCTCCATAACACTCTATGTCTCCCCCATCATAGCACTTAGGCTGATTCTTCTCCTCTGTTCACATCTCTGCTCCCCCCTAAGCCACTTCCTTGAGAATGGGGACTATGACTAAGGTTGACATATCCTCAGCCCTTGCGTGGTGCCTGACATAAAGTCAAACCCTAATAAATGTTTCTTGCATGAATAAGTAAATGAATGAATGTCACAGAGAAAGAAGTTGCTGACAACGTTTACTGAAAATCTATTCTATGTAAGCGTGGTGCTAGAGAGAATCATGAAAAAGATAGCAGAAGTTGACAGTGATGAATTTTAAAAAAGGTATAAATGACCAGAGTTCATAAATAAGGAGAGTCTTTATATCTACAACTAAGTGCCATCAAGTGTCTCACTGACAATGGATTGAGTGGTGTTAGGTGGCATTGAAAGACCCCATTTCTTGCATCCCTTCTCTTAATCCATTTCCTGTTTCATCTCCTACGAGAAAACTCAGACGTCCCTCAGACGTCTCTCTCCTAACCCGGGCTTATTCTCCGACAGTGAGGCCCAGTGTAGAGCAAAGGAATAGAGCGCTATCCATGTGATTTTTTTTTTCAATTTTTTTTTAATGTTTCTCATCTTTGAGAGAGAGAGAGAGAGACAGAGACCAAGCAGGGAAGGGGAAGAGAGAGAGGGAGGCACAGAATCTGAAACAGGCCCCAGGCTCTGAGCGGTCAGCACAGAGCCTGACGCGGGGCTCGAACTGATGGACCGCTAGACCGTGACCTGAGCCGAAGTCGGACGCTTAACCGACTAAGCCACCCAGGCGCCCCAAATAGCCATGTGATTTTGGATCAAGTACCCCACGTGACTAATTCAGGGCCTTTCAAAACAGGCCCAGGGAGCCAAAATGAGGTAATATGACGTGTTACAGACTTCGAGGGTGGTTAAGGACACACACAGCAGCTGCTGCAGCTGCCTTCATGAGCCAGAAAATTCAGGAGTTCAGCAGGAAGGGAAGTGTGAATCCAAAATGGATGCAGTGTCTCACTTTCAGACACTTCTTTGACTCTGGGAAACCTGGTCTTCTCAGGTCAGTTCTGGATTCCTGGCTGGTGAATTCATGAATAAATCAGGCCAAAAACATATGCAGGCGACACGGAAAAGAATAAGATATTACAAGGCAGCAACTTACACTTTGGGGTTAATTTAAAATCCCAGATGCAGGGATGCCTGGGTGGCCCAGTCGATTAAGCATCCAACTTCGGCTCACAGTTCATGAGTTCAAGCCCCATGTCAGGCTCTCTGCTGTCAGCTCAGAGCCTGCTTTGGATACTCTGTCCCCCTCCCTTTGTCTCTGTCTTTGCCTCTCCCCCCAATCACGCTTGTGCCCACACTTTCTCTCTCTCTCTCTCTCACAGATTAAAAAAAAAAAAAAAAAAGTAGCATTATCTCCTTTGATCCCAGAGCAGCCCTGTGAGGGAGGTCCAACTATTATCCCATTTTATAGATGAGGAAACTGAGAGGTTAAGTGACTGTCTCTGGGTCACACAGTGAGTAAGTAACTAGAATTGTATGGAATTCTAATTCATAATACTATTGATCTGTTACAAGGGAAACGCAATCAGAAGGCTGGATTCTAACCCCAGCACTGCCAGCTGCTTAGTTGTGTCATCTTGGAATGTCATTCGGCCTTTTTGAGCCACATTTCCTCATCTACAAAAAATGCACATAGTAACACCTTCCCTATCTGCCTGGGGCGGGGGCGGGGGGGATGCTTATGGGGACAGAACCCAGGGTACGTGTGAAAGTGCTTTATAACTGGTTTGGTAATTTCAGCAAAATAATGAGAATACTTGTTACAGTGCCTTTTACTGCAGTCAATAATTTTGCAGCATATATTGCCTTTGTGACACCCCGGCGGCCCCCACCCCCACAGGTGCACCTGCAGCAGGCCGATGGGGGAGGAGAAGCTTTCTTCTCCGAGGGACTTTAGGGCAGCAAATTCTCAACGTTGTAGCACGTTAGCGTCACCCGGAGCACGTTAAATACGCGCCTGCCTCGACCCCACTGTGACCAATGAAAATTTTAATGGGGGTGGGTGGTAGTGGAGATGGGACTGGGCATCGGGAGTTTTTGACGGTCCCCAAGTGGTTCCAGTTTGCAGCTAAGATCGGGAAGCACTGCTGTAGAGACTACGGATGTGCTCCAGAGATGCCGGTACATAAGCAGAGTGGGTCCGAGGGTCGCTTGGGAAAGAGGTCCAGGCGTTGGACCTTGAAGCACAAAGATCCCAGGGTCCTTCCATCACCTATGCAACTGACCTCCTTTCTGCAGCCACTGTCAGGAGAAAGCAGCCCAAGCAGTACAGAGCCCCCGTCCTCGTCACTGTTTCTCTACTAAAATCTGCCTCCCCAAAACATTTCACAGTATGTTCCCATGTCAAGGACTAATCACCTATGAACTCCCTCCTCGTACCAGAAATGAGGAAACAAAATCAAGAAAAGGATTCGATTTGGGGGAGAATCCCTCTTTAGATCTGGGCACCACAAGCAAGGGACATTTCTCTTAAGCTGATCCCACTGGAAATTACTTCGAGATGAATGACACGGTCTCATTTGATCGATTCTCTCCCAAGCCTGGAAACGATTTGGTAGGAGGAAACTCCTGCTACAAGACCTGGAGATTTCAATAATGAAGCGGTTTATCTCTCATCTGAGAAGAGTTTATAGTCCACAGCATAGCCTGGAGACAAACACCCAGCCTCTGGGACCCCACAAAGGCAGTAATTAGGCGGCATTTTATTGTGATGCAATGGGTGTGTGCGAAAGAAGGAGCCAGGCTACTCTCAGGGGCTTTGGAACCAAATTGGCTTCCCGGAGAGCCAACAGAAGAAAACTGGCAACCTAAAAATATTTAAAGAGCGTAGGACCCCCAAGGGAAAATTTCCAACTATTGAAGTGAAAAAGACTGAGCATTTGCTAAGTCCAAAAAGGAGCTTTTTAATGAAAAACTCAGCAAAGTGCACAGACTTTGGGCAAGGATCTTAAAAACATAATAATTAAGGTCATACCAACACAGACAGAGTAATCAAACCGGAGACTTTGTATTTTCTTTATAAGGACATAAGAGAAAATATCTAAAAATAGGCTCCACAGATAATGATCCCTTCTTTCTCCCAAGTTCGTGAGGTTACAACACCTTCACTGTACAGAAGATAGGTTCCATCTCACCATCTGTCAGGCGTAAACCTGAACATGATCTCAAGATCTTTTTCTCTGGGCTGTAATTACAATTCTGTTACTTATTCCTCAACACAGCCTACATCTCACATGCTCCTTATAGGAATGATATGCAGTGGGTGCTATGGTTAAGGAAGCTCTCAGGCACCAGGCTCAGCTGCCTGGCCCAAGCTGTCTGACCTTGGCAATGACTTCACCTCTTTGCGCCTTGGTTTCCTTGGCTGTATAATGGGGATAACGATAGTACCAGCCAGACTCACGGTGCCTGACACACAGCAAGAACTCAAAAAACATTCGCTGTTATTATCACTGCACTTTGCTTTTCCCTTAGTGCCTGTAAAAATATTTAACCTATTTTAAAAAAAAGCAAGACACATGGGCTAACAAAGGATTGTTTTCAGATTCGTGGGCTTATATTTATGTGGAACGTCTCAACAAGCCATCGAGTTACACATTTAGGGTATTGTTTTTTTATTACAAGCAATTCTACATCCAGAAAGTATTCTACAACGTGGTCCCTGATCTCAACTAGTTTATGCTGCATTTGAGAGACAGAATATACGCTCATGAAACAGTAATTACAAATCCAAAACTTCACGATTGTGTATAAAGTAAGCAGGTCAGGGCAGCTGGGCGGCTCGGTCCGTTAAGCATCTGACTTCAACTCAGGTCATGATCTCACGGTTCATGAGTTCAAGCCCCACATCAGGCTCTCTGCTGTCAGCACAGAGCCCACTTTGTATTCCTCTGCACACCCCCCCCCCGCCCCCACCCCTCCTCGGCTCACTCTCTCTCTCAAAAATAAATTAAAACAAAAAAGTAAGGGGCGCCTGGGTGGCGCAGCCGGTTAAGCGTCCGACTTCAGCCAGGTCACGATCTCGCGGTCTGTGAGTTCGAGCCCCGCGTCAGGCTCTGGGCTGATGGCTCAGACCCTGGAGCCTGTTTCCGATTCTGTGTCTCCCTCTCTCTCTGCCCCTCCCCCGTTCATGCTCTGTCTCTCTCTGTCCGAAAAATAAATAAACGTTGAAAAAAAAATTTAAAAAAAAAGTAAGTAGTTGGGACCATAAGAGCTAAAAAACCTGAGGAAACCAGGTCTTCATTGTGTACATAAAGTTGACAGAGAACAGAGACTGCGAAATACAGGTGAGAAAATGAAGGAATGTTCTAGCAGGAAGGGGAGACGGGAAAGGACGGGCAAGTAAACAGAACCATTCGTCTGGAACAGGCCATTTGTGTCCGACATTAGATGAGACAGATTGACACATCTACTCCAGCAGGCGCAGGCTACGTGGTTGAGGGCTCCGAATGCCCTCACCCTGAGAGCCCCTGAGAGTATTCTACAATGTGGTCCCTGATCTTGAGGTTTTGTTAGTTGGGAAGAGGCACAGATGCAGATATAGGGTTCACATGGGGAGAGACCAGAAGCAGGGAGAAAAGTTGGACGACTTTTAGTAATAACCTAGGTATGAGGTGACGAGGTCCTGGACCAAGGTGGGGGCATTGAGAACACAAAGTGACAGGCATGAGAGATACGACACAGATTTGTCCCCTTCACCCCATTCTCATAGCCTAAATGCTCCCTGGACTCAGCCTTTGTTATCCGAGCACAGGAGGCCAAATTCGGGAGCACCAGATGCATTCCCGAGGTTTCCAAGCATGTCTGGGCTCTGGGGCTTCTCTAGCTCCTTTTCTTGGGTGCTAGAGCGTGAAGGCTCTGTGGGCTCAGGAAGCTATTCTTGTGTCCTAGTGGACTGTCTCATCCTAATTCCCACTTGCTCCCTCTTGCCCTTCTATCTAGACAGTAAGACAAAATCACATTCATTTCTTGCTCGTTCTGAAGGTTATACGGTATTCCCAATTGTGCGGGGCTTTTTAAATTATTTGAAATTATCTTTGAATTTTTTAACGTTTACTTCTTTTTGAGAGACAAAGAGACGGCATGAGTCTGGGGAGAGGTAGAGAGAGAGGGAGACACAGAATCTGAAGCAGGCTCCAGGCTCTGAGCTGTCAGCACAGAGCCCAACGTGGGTTTCGAGCTCACGAACCATGAGATCGTGACCTGAGCCGAAGTCAGACGCTCAACCAACTGAGCCACCCAGGCGCCCCTGTGTTAGTGAATACTTTTAAATTAATACGTCATTAGTAAATTAGAACGTAGGTTAAAAAGGTCACAAAAGTATACTTTTTAAATGAACGCAGTTTACCGTACCTAAATTATTCCTTGATAAGTTGAAAAGAAAAACAAGCAGGTTTACTGAACATACGAAACAGTGACAATCACAGATCGAAAGCCAAGTAAAAAAAACTCAACTGACTAGTTACTTTACTCCCAAGGTCTTTATTTTTTATTTTTTATTTTTTTGAGAGAGAGAAAGAGAGAGGGAGACAGGCAGAGAGAGGATCTCAAGCCGGCTCCGTGTTATTAGGGCAGAGCCCAACTCAGGACTCCAACTCACAAACCATGAGATCATGACCTGAGCCGAAATCAAGAGTCAGTCACTCAACCAACTGAGCCACCGGGGCGCCCCCAGTCCCGAGGTATTTGCTATTGGTCCAGAAGGCTAGACATTTGTTATGTGTAGGATAATATACCTCACGTTGTATCGTGGGATCATCCCTTATGCAAGATTAACAAAATGAAAAAGCAGAACATCCACCTTCTTATTTCTGATGAAACTGCAACCCATCCGCTTTTTCTTAACACCCCATCGAAGCAGATACGGTTGTCCCCTGGATAGTAGTTTAAAGGGATGATTAGTCTCGGTAACCTCTTAAAATGCCTTTGAACTCGGCAAGTCACACGCGGCTTGGTGCTTTCTGTGTTGAATTTAATGATGGAGACAGTGACACGTAGAGCCCCCCGCCCCTTGGAGTGGTCTCCTGGTGGGCAGCATGAGTGTCACCTGGGGGTGTGATGCTCGAACCCCACCCAACACCTTCTGAACCAGAGTGGGAGGGGCCCAGGTCCCTGTATGCCGCGGTCCACACAGCAGGTGGGAGCAGAAACCTAACGAAAAGCCACGTGGCTGAAAATAAATAAATGTAGTCGCTTCATAAGCATAGTTTTATAGTCACACACCTCTTCGGGCAGAATAGTCTCCTAACTATTTTTGAGCTTCAGAACTTACGATTTTCCAGTCAACGTTCCACAACACTGGCGTACCTTTAGGACTATCTTACGGCAATCTCCAGGAAGAGAAGGAAGAAGAGGGTGTGAGTGGGAACGACCTGATTTATATTCGGGCCCAAGCACTGAGAAACACGCACCTCGCTCTTTTCCTCACGCCGCCATCACTTGGGGGAGTGAGAGCACGCTTTAGATTAAAAATGGTTCAAACCGACTTGGCCATAAATTGGCATTCTCATGCATCTTAAAAAGCACGCGCCTTCCGAGACACTTGGCTCCTAGAATCTAATCACGGCAGACACTCCCCTCACCCCCACCCCCAGCCCCGTGTTGGAGTCTCGAGGCCTCTGCTTTGCTATCTGTGGTTGTCAGGTGCACTACCTCCCGTGCAGGCCATGTTCAACCACACCCACAGCCGCCTCTCACAGTGTGTGCGCCGTGCTGTGAGCGTGGGCTCTCCCGCCCCACGGCCGCCCTCTCTATCCATGAGTCTCAGCTCAAATGCTTGGTCCTCCGGAAGCTCTTCCAGAATCGCCCAGGCAGATTCACTCCCTTTGTACACAAATCCATTATAGCCATTATATTTTCTGTATTTTTAAAATATTTTTTTTAACTTTCTATTTATTTTTGAGAGACAGACCATGAACAGAGGAAGGGCAGAGATAGAGGGAGACACAGAATCCGAAGCAGGCTCCAGGCTCTGAGCTGTCGGTACAGAGCCCGACGCGGGGCTCGAACTCACAGACCGTGAGGTCACGACCTGAGCTGGAGTCGGACGCTTAACCGACTGAGCCATCCAGGCACCCCTGTTTATTTATTTGGCGAGAGAGACAGTGCAAGCAGGGGCAGAGAGAGAGAGGGAGAGAGGGAGAATCCCAAGCAAGCTTCAAGCGGTCAGCACAGAGCCCAAGACAGAGCTCAACCCCACGAACCGTGAGATCATGACCTGAGCCGAAATTATGAGTCGGATGCTTCACTGAATGAGCCACCCAGGCGCCACTCTCATAGCATATGTTCATACTCCGATTTCTCTCTCCATTGGACTACATCCCTTAAGGACAGGAATGATGTCTCACCTTTTGCGGGCTCAGCAGCTGGTTTATTGCCCCATAACAAAGTAGTGTTTAATGAATACATCATATGAATAATTGAATGAATGAACGAGTGAATGAATTATACCTAAATGGAGTTCTATAGAAGCATAGAGACGGCAGCTATAACCACTGACCAGCCACACCAAGGAGACAGCATCTGAGCTCGGTATTAAAGGACAAATCTGATTTTTAGGAAGGGAAAGGGAAATAAGAATCACAAACAGAAGAAGGGCATGAACAAAGTCATGGGGGTGGGAAATACGGCAGCCTTCCCAGAAAGCGAAGGATACTCTACGTCCAGTAGCAGACAGACATTAAAAAGGAAGAAGCCGGGGCTGACACTTACACCAGGATAATGTGTGAAGAGCTTAGGCTTTATTCTGGACGTAGTGACAAACCATGAGGGGCGCCTGGGGGGCTCGGTAGGTTGAGCGTCTGACCTCAGCTCAGGTCACGATCTTGTGGTTTGTGAGCTCAAGCCCCAAAGGGAGCTCGCTGCTGTGAGCACAGAGCCCGCTTCGGATCCTCTGTCTTCCTCTCTCTCTGCCCCTCCCCGGTTCACGCTCTCCCTTTCTCTCTCAAAACTAAATAAACATTAAAAAAGAAAAAAAAAAAAAAAAACGAATCATGAAGGAACTTTGATACGTGATCAGATAGGTGACTTCCCTGGAGATCGGTTAGGAGGAAATTGCTGCTGTCCGGGGATTTATAGTTATAGCTGATAAAGCACAGCAACAGTGGAACAAAGCAAACAAGGGAAACCTGAGGGACCTTTTGGAAATAGGAGCGACCCGTTGAATGTGGGAAGCGAGGGACCCGTGCGGCTGAAGACTGACCTGAGCCCTCTGACCTGGTGACTTGAGTGCAGGCTCAGACAGCACCGCCCACGAGGGCCATCTCGTCTTCACGAGCAGGGTTTTGGTGGATGCCTGGCACTCACTTAGCGTGCAGCTGGGGACACTGAGCAAACATGCCTCGCCAGAATTCATGTTCCTTATGCGCGCCAAATACATTAAAAAAGGGAAATATTGCAATCCTTATGATGAATGTCTTTTTCAGAGACTCTCTGAGCGTTTCTTAGACTCTCAGCATGTTTTTCAACCACAGATGGATTCACAACCCCTTCAACCGTCTCTTTCAACCTGTCCACCCACCAAACTGCCCCCTGCCCCCTCCATAAACGGAAATCACCTTGACGACCGTGTGTGTTGGGAGGGGGGTGGGGCGAGACAGGCAAGTGCTTGGTATTTTTGCTTTTTTGGAAGGGAGCGCTAGGACAGTTTCAGCCCACCGAAAAGAAATCCCAAACAGTAAAACGGGCTGAATGTTTTTCTCCGGTAGAAGAAAAGAAAGCAAACCTACTACAGGTAAATTGAAATCTGCAAATAGACCCGCAACGCATCGCTGAGACATTCTTGGGATAATGGCTTAGTTAGACTGGGGCCACAAATCTTTACATTTCTTCACTCGCCTGGCAGGACTAATGAGATTTTATGGCGGGCAGGCTGTTTATCCCTTGGGTGACATTGGCAAGAACAACTATATCTTTATTAGTTAAGACTTTTCTGTACTACAGCTTTTTTCCCACCAAAGACTGCCCCAGCCTGGATCACAACACACACAACACGTAAGAACCTCATTTCTTCGTATAAACACTCCACCGCCCCCTTCTGTTGTTTGGCTCCAATCCTTCTCTCCTAACGTCACGTCACTCCGTCAAAGGGGCTGGCAGAAAAAAATGGACCAATGGAAAAGGGAAGAAAAGGTCTCAAGGGGACCTGCAAAGAGAGATAGGGCTGACAACTCCACTTCTAGAACATTCGGTGTGCCCCAAAGCCATTAGGAATAGAGCTGCAGACCCTCTGTTACCGGCAGTACAGGCGGGGCTCTGCTCCCATCAGCAGTGGCAAGAGATAAGAGCACGGTGACCTCCACTTCCGTCTGGGAAAAGGATTCGACCCCTTTTGTGGTTTTCTTCAGCACTTAATTAGCATCCACATACACACAAACAGACAAACTCACATATTTGACAATTGCCATCACAAATGCCTACAATGACGTATCCATCCTACCTTTGTAACTAGGAAAGTGGCCCCAGGACTCAGACCAAAGGATAGGGGAGAAATTGCCCAGCCAGAGTCAACGCACAGGTTCTATTTTGGGATAAGGCGGAATAAACACACTCCACCCTGCTTCTCCCATTGAACGCAGCTAGAATGGATGGACACAATGCTCGGAGCAGCTCTATGAAGTCTTTCTAAAAAGGAAAGAGTAGCCGGTCATTTGGGGAAGAAAACAAGAATTCAAAGAACCTTTAAACTGGCTGTGGACTTAATGTTTCTTTTCCCTTTGGTGTCCCCTAGACAGGACTCAAGGCAGACCGAACCCCAAAAGGAGACACCCGTGTGGACAGAGAGAACTCGAGCAGAAGCCTACTAGCTCAGGTTCAAGATGTGAGAAAGAAGTCTTCCGGCAGTGACAGCGGCAGTACGGAAGGTCCACGGCATAGAAAATGCCAACGAAGGGGAAGCTTCCTCTCCAGTTAAAGGAGGGGTGGTCCAAGGACCATGCTCTTTTCCTCTCCGTGTGTACCCACCACTTGGCCCAGGACATGGGAGAGTCACAGGAATGGCACAGAGTAGACTAAATAAAACATCAGCTTTCTAGATGGATGAACCCAAAGGAGAACCTGCAGGAAACTGGAAAATACAGGGAGATCAGGGAGAGAAAGGAGTTTGGAAAAAACAACCCCATAAAGTTCTTTGCTAATTCGGGGGGGTCTCACCCCAAGCTACGCACGCTTAGATTTGATCACGTACAGCATACAAAGAGTCTGAGAACTGAACTAACAGATACACCACCATCCGGATCCCAGACTGACCGTGAGATGGTGGGCGCTCAGGAGAAATCTAAATAGTACCGCAAAGAGTTTGCAAATGGAACTGATAGTGGAACCACAACCCACAGAAATCTGGTCACAACTTGCAGCCTAAGCCCGACTGTGTCAATTGTCTGCTTAAAAAAAAAAAAAAAAAATCAACATTCTCTGCAAGATTTAAGTAATATCCAGTATTGGGGCACCTGGGTAGCTCAGTCGGCTGAGCGTCCGACTTCGGCTCAGGTCATGATCTCACGGTTTGTGAGTTTGAGCCCCGCATCGGGCTCTGGGCTGACAGCTCAGAGCCTGGAGCCTGCTTTGGATTCTATATCTCCCTCTCGCTCTGCCCCACTCCCACTTGGGCTCTGTCTCCCTCTCTCTCTCTCTCCCTCAGAAATTAAATAAATAAATAATCAATTAATTAAATAAGATCCAGTATCTCATAACATAATACTCAAACTGTCCATGATATGTAATGTTAAATTTATTTACTTTAAGTTTCTATTTTTAAATTTATATTACCATTTATAGATTCAGTTGGGAAGCATTTTGAATGCAGTAATACTTATTTTTAAGCTACTGTTGAATAGAGGTGCCTGGATGGCTCAGTTGGTAGAGTGTGCAACTCTTGTTCTCAGAGTTGTAAGTTCGAACCCCATGTTGGGTGTAGAGATTACTTAAAATAAAATCTTTAAGAAGAAAAAAGCTGCTATTGAATATGTGAACATTAATACTAAAAAAAAAAAAAAAAAAAGTCCATGAAATGATCCAAAAATACTTGGCATATAAACCAGGAAAATCTCAACTCACATGGGAAAATACAATTGATGGATGTCAATGCCAAGATGATACAGATGTGAAAGTTATCTGATAAAGATTTTAAAGCAACTATTATAAAGAATGGTCCAAGGAAAAATAAACATTCTAGAAAGGATCTGCAAAAAATAACAAGACAAAACAAAACAAACACCTCAAACAGATATTATAGAACTGAAAATACAATAATAAAAATTTAAAACTCACTGATTGGGCTCAAAAGCAGAATGGACATAACAGAGGGAGAGTCAGTCAACTTGAAGACAGAGCAATAGAAATGCTCCCATCTTAACAAGAGAGAATAGAGATTGAAAAAGAAAGAATACAACTTCAGGGTCCTGTGGAACAATTATACAAAGTCTCATACTTGTGTCATCAGAGTCCCAGAAGGACAGAAGAAAGAGTCTGATGTAGAAAAATACTTGAGAAATGTCTTTCTTTAAAACTTCCCAAATTTTCATGAAAAGATGCTCAACGTCGCTCCTCATCAGGGAAATACAAATCAAAACCACACTCAGATATCACCTCACGCCAGTCAGAGTGGCCAAAATGAACAAATCAGGAGACTACAGGTGCTGGAGAGGAAACGGGAACCCTCTTGCACTGTTGGTGGGAACGCAAATTGGTGCAGCTGCTCTGGAAAACAGTGTGGAGGTTCCTCACAAAATTAAAAATAGACCTACCCTATGACCCAGCAATAGCACTGCTAGGAATTTACCCAAGGGATACAGGAGTACTGATGCATAGGGGCACTTGTACCCCAATGTTCATAGCAGCACTCTCAACAATAGCCAAATTATGGAAAGAGCCTAAATGTCCATCAACTGATGAATGGATAAAGAAATTGTGGTTTACATACACAACGGAGTACTACGTGGCAATGAGAAAGAATGAAATCTGGCCCTTTGTAGCAACGTGGATGGAACTGGAGAGGGTTATGCTAAGTGAAATAGGCCATACAGAGAAAGACAGATACCATGTTTTCACTCTTATGTGGATTCTGAGAAACTTAACAGGAACCCATGGGGGAGGGGAAGGAAAAGAAAAAAAGAGGTTAGAGTGGGAGAGAGCCAAAGCATAAGAGACTCTTAAAAACTGAGAACAAACTGAGGGTTGATGGGGGGTGGGAGGGAGGGGAGGGTGGGTGATGGGTATCGAGGAGGGCACCTGTTGGGATGAGCACTGGGTGTTGTATGGAAATGAATTTGACAATAAACTTCACAGATTGAAAAAATAAATAAATAAAACTTCCCAAATTTAGCAAAAGGCATAAACCTGTAAATTCAAGAAGTTCAGCAAATCTCGAATAGGATACACCCGAGAAATACCTGCCCAGACACATCATAATCAAACTGCTAAAAACTAAAGACAAACAAAAATCACGAAAACAATCTGAGAAAAGGCAACGTATTATTTACGGGGGAGCAACAATCACATAAATGGCTGTGGAATTCTCATCTGGAACCGGAAGCCGGAAACCGGCGGGGGTGAGAAGGCAGCTGAAGAGCAGTGTGAATGTGCTGGAAGAAAAGCAATTGGCATCCACCAGCATTCTATATCCCAAGACAATAGCTTTCAGGAACAAAGGTAAAACAACAACAACAACAACAACAAAAGCATTCTCAGGGCGCCTGGGTGGCTCAGGAGTTTAAGTGTCTGACTTCGCCTCAGGTCATGATCTCACAGTTCATGGGTTCGAGCCCCACTTCGGGCTCTGTGCTGACAGCTCGGAGCCTGGCCTGGAGCCTGCTTCGGATGCTGCATCTCCCTCTCTGTCTGCCCCTGCCCTGCTCATGCTCTGTCTTTCTCTCTCAAAAAATAAACATTAAAAAATTAATTAATTAATTAATTAATTAACGCATCCTCAGATGAGTGAAAAATTAAGAGGGTTTTTTGACAGCAGACATGCTCTAGGAGAACTGATGAAGAAAGATCTTCAGACAGTGGCACCTGGCTGGCTCAGTTAGTAGAGGGTGCGACTCTTGATTTTGGGGTTGTGAGTTTGAGCCCCATGTTGGGTGTAGAGAGGAAAGAAAGAAAGAAAGAAAGAAAGAAAGAAAGAAAGAAAAAAGAAAGAAAAAAAGAAAGAAAGAAAGAAAGAAAGGAAGAAAGGAAGAAAGGAAGAAAGGAAGAAAGGAAGAAAGAAAGGAGAGAAGGAAGGAAAGAAGGAAAGACCAAAGGAAGGAAAGAAGGGAGGGAGGGAGGGAGGAAGGAAGGAAGGAAGGATGGAAGGAAGGAAGGAAAGGAGGGAGGAAAGAGGGAAAGAGCAAAGGAAGGAAAGAAGGAAGGGAGGGAGGGGGAGGGAGGGAGGAGGGGAGGAAGGAAGGAGGGAGGGAAAGGAGGAAGGAAGGATGAGGAAGGAAGGAAGGAAGGAAGGAGAAGAAGGAGAAGAAGGAAGGAAGGAAGGAAGGAAGGAAGGAAGGAAGGAAGGAAGGAAGGAAGGAGAGAGAAGAAGGAGAAGGAGGAAGGAAGGGAGGAAGGAAGGAAGATCTTCACACAAAATTACCCTGCATGCAGGAAGCTGGACTCAAAGGTTATGTACTATACCAGTTTCATTTATATGATACTTCCAGAAAGCTTCTGAGTTTCCTTCCTAGCTGCCGCACCCACAAAAGTGCAGCAAATCCCCAGCAGGTCCTGGAGCCCCTGTACCATTCTACCACTTTGCAGACGCGTGGACTATTTCTTTTATAACAGATAACCTTTGGGTCGAAGCAATAATTCTCCCCTGGCATCAGGTGGTTGGTATTGTTATTTTTGCCTTTGGCAGACCCATAGAAGGGAAAGGGAATCCGCATGTCTGCAGGGGAAGGAACAAGATAAAGACGAGACCTTTAGCGCCAACACTGAAGTTTTGCATCATTTAAAAGTTGTGTGCGTGTGGCTCTCTCCTCCGCCCTTCCCCCCACGTAAGACAGGAAGTGTGCTTTACTAAGTTTTATGTCTCCAGAGACCCGCACAATGACAGACACGTAGAGGCGCTCCTCTAACTAGGTTGCCAACCAGTGAATGGATGCCTCCATGACCGAATAAATGAACTCTGTGACTGATATGGGCAACGTCCTGCAAACCCATCAGATGGCCACGCTCCGCCCCGTTCAACTGTGTCTCTTGCCGTTGAAGGCAATGGGCTGTGGTGATCCAATGGCCTGGGACAGACAAGGGTGCCAACTGAAGGACCCGAGCTGGCAACAGGAAGACAGGAAAGCTGGGTCACCGCAGGTGGCTCACCATCCTGCCCCGATGGATTGGCATGAGAGGTCCATCTCTATGTCGAGCAGAAGGAAGGAAATAAGGAAAAGAAAACCGCACGGTGAAATACTCTACGTTCAACGTGCAACCCAAAACATCCTCTAAGGCATTTTCTGTTCCCTGTTGTTCCTTCCAAAAGCAACTGGTCTTCAGGGGCACCTGGGTGGCTCAGTCAGTGACGTTGTCCAACTCTTGATTTCGGCTCAGGTCATGATCTCACAGTGTCACGTGTTCGAGCCCCATAGTGGGCTCTGTGCTGACAGTGCGGGGCCTGCTTGGGATTCTCTCTCTCTCTCCCTCTCTCTCCGCCCCTCCCCCGCTCACTCTGTCTCTGCCTCTCTCAAAATAAATAAACTTAAAAAAAATTGGGGAAATAAACGCACATATGTGTCGAAGATTTTTATTAAAAAAAAGTGATTGGTGTTCAAATATGTTTAAGAAACACTCTGTATACTGTATCTCCTTCTTAAAGATGTACCATGTATATTTGCTTGATTAACAAGCCCTTAGTAAAGAAATACGTTTTACTTCAAAGTCCCTTAGTAAAGAAAGATGTTTCACTTTTTAAAAGATTTAATTGAGGTATAATTAACATATGCACAGACCGTTAAGTGTTCAGTTCAATGAGTTTTGAGAATTGAATATTTAAATCTTCCACCAGCCAAAGCACGACATAAAACATTTCCATCACCCCAGAAAATGTCCCCATTTCTGTAAATCCCCTGTCCCTGTTCAGCAACAGCCAGTATCTGACTTCTTTCTCATCACTAAAGTCCGTATACTTCTTAGACATCACACACACACACACACAAAAAAACCCAAATCATGTTGCATAGATTTTGGGGGGTAGGATCTGACTTCTTTTGCTCAGTATGAGATTTTTGAGTTTCATCAATGCTGTTGTGGGTATCAATAGTTCATTCATTCATGATTTGTTTGTCCATTCTCCTTTCAATGGACATTTGGGTTGTCTCCAAGTTTTGACCGTCATGAATAGGGCAGGTATGAACATTCTTGTGCAAGAATGTTTGGGGCCATATGTTTTCATTTTTCTTGGGTAAATCCTTAAGAGAGGAATTGTTAGGCCAGAGGGCAGACACATTTAACTTTATAAAAACTGCCAAACAGTTCTCCAAAGTAGTTGCACCTGTTAGACTTTTTTAACTTAGTATTTCCTGTGTTCATTTGACCCACAGACCCCCCACCCCCTAACATCTGTAAAATGAGCAGGTAGGGTTAGATAGCTTTTCAGATTCCTCCTAGCTTTATGCGATGAGAAAATGGCCATACACTTCAGGAGTGGAGTTATTTTTGTCTTCTTTGTATAGATCTTGTAGGCAAAAGCCAATGAGGTGAAACCCAGGATGGCCAGAATCTAAAAGCCTGGGAGTAGAAAGAAAGAAGACAGCACTGAGTCCAGTGGGTGGGGAAGAGGTGCCGGCAGGTAGTTATCTGGACAGAGGCATGAAAAAAGATTTTTAAGCCACAGGGAATTGTGATACCAAGGTTAGAAACAATTAAAGCGGAGGCAATGGCGTAGAGCGACCCCCCACAGCGTTTAAGAAGTTTCTCTGGTCCAAGGACATCACTAATGACAAGATATTAAGAAAACTCTTCAGGGTGCCTGGGTGGCTCATTTAAGCGTCCAACTCTTGATCTCGGCTCGGGTCATGATTTCACGGTTCCTGAGTTCGAGCCCCACGTCGCACGCTGCGCTTACGGCGCGGGGCCTGCTCAGGATTCTCTCTCTCCCTCTCTCTGCCCCTCCCCCACTCTCTTTCTCTCAAAAATACACATTTTTAAAAAAGAATCTATTGCTGTACGGCTACCACCCTCCATAGGTTTTTCAAATTGCTGCACATCTTGTGTAGAAAAACTAACCACCCCTTATTCTGGACTTTCTTTTGAGGGACGTTTATGTAATGACCAGCCTTGAGGAAAAGAGACAGCGTCTCCTTCTGGAGCAAAACGCCGGCTTGCTTGTATCCTTGGAAGAGAGAGATAATGTCTACCTCTGAAGCAAAGGGCGCATATGCTTACTGCCCTTTATAAAAGATTCGGGCTTCTTAACCTCAGGATTCCTCTCCTGAAATGCAACCCACTGCACATGCAGGTATAATCCAGCCCTCTTTGCATTGTTCTCTGGAAATTGAGGTTTGGGGAATCAGTATAAAGAACAAGCTGATGGTCTGTCTACCGGTCTGGCCGTGAGTGACAAACTGTCCTTCTCTGACCCAGCAGACTCTCGTCTTCACCAGTGGCTACTGGTGAAACTGTAGCAGGCTAACTTTTAAGTGTGATGTAGTGTAAGATCTTGGTCCCTTCAAAATTCTTGACAGTCACATGTGAACTTCTTGAGTGGCAGTAGCAAAAATTCTTCCTCCACGCTTTTCTGAAGTCTAATTTGTAAACAAGGGGAATCGATTCTAAACTCAGGAGATTTTTTAAAAGAACAGTTCAAGAAATTGAGGATTGCTTAATATGCTGTTAATTTCCAAACTTCGGGGCTCTGGGGCAAGTATTTTGCCACACTTTTTAGGAAGTTATTTTGCCGACACCAGCTGGGGAGAGATAATTCCTTTGTTCCAGGAGCCCATACACTAAGGCTTCTCTCTCAGATCCTGTATCACAGAGAAGAGACTCAAACTCAGCCTCAGCTGCCAGAATCACTAATGTTGTCCAAGGGCAAGGGTCTCTCCTGCTTCTTCCGTTTCAAAGGGGAACTGGCTCACTGCTCCCACGGCAGCCCTGAGAAGCACACATTTCCTCCGTGGCTTCTGAAAGGGAGAGGACAATTGCCCCTCCACGCTGCAAATAGTTGGAGAACCCTTAAATCTCCAACCAGAAAACAGAGGCTCCGTGGCAGGTGCCTTTTTCCCAACTTGCCAGGGTTACGCCTGTTGTTCCCCGTTTGGAGCGTAAATTTGTCGTCCTAGTCAAAGAAGTCAGGAAGACTCTTCCCCTCTTTGATTCCAACTCTCACTGCACACAGTCACCTCCTCCTACATTCCAGCCACTTCTTCACTGAACTCATCTTTGGAAATGATTAAAGTCAAATGAGTGCTCCCCACAACCACTACCATTGTCACGTGAATTTCATCCACCTCGAAAATCATGACCTTCCCTTACACCTTTCTCTGAAGGACCAGGATTGCACCCATGCTGGGGAACAGCCCCCTTCTCTACTCTGAACTCAGT